>NC_058412.1:91004957-91015044 GCF_002201575.2 Neomonachus schauinslandi | reverse complement strand
GGGACTCCAGGATCATGACCTGAGCCGAAGGCAGTCGCTTAACCAACTGAGCCACCCAGGCGCCCTGAGCACGTCTTTCTTGTGTGTAGTCCTTGTTTGGTTCTATTTGGAAGGAACTGGAAGGCACAGTGAGCACCAGACACACTAGTGTGTGGATGACTCCTAATGTCGGTGTGGAAAACGGAATATTCTCTGAAATCATTCAATCTCCTATTTCTAGCTAAACGTCTGAGTAACTGGGCAGCCTCATTTATCATAAACAAAGACTTGGCTGCTTAAACAGGGCAATCTTTAAGTAGCATTGGACTAAATTTCTCACAAAACAGAAAGGAATGAAACTATGAGAATTATTTTCTCAATCATATTAGTCAATGCTTGGAAGGAAAGCGAATAGCTGACTTTTCTAGCCCGTGTGAGTGCAAGGATAAGATGGTAGATTCCTTTCCCATTATTAATTATTTACTTTTTAAAAGGGTAACCCTCTGCCTTTTAATTATGTGGGATGTGGGACGTCAGGGCACAAGAGGCATCTGTCCCCCTGAACTGCAAGGAGATGGCAAGAATGCTCCACACCCCAGTATGGTTTGGTCTCAGGGCCAAATGCGGCCCCAGCCTGGATGGGAGTTTCTCCCCCTGCCCTCGTCTGCCCCGACAAGCCAGGCGTGAAAGTTCTGACACCAAAAGCTCTCAGGACTTGAAGCATCGGGTTCTGAAACCTGTGGAGTCCTTTGCAAATGCCTGCATGAACTCGAGGCTCTGCAAGGTGAAAGTCATGGCGGCACAGAGTTGTGTGTGTTAATGTGTGTACAGAGTAACTCTGTTTGTTTGTAGGTCCTTAGTAGAAGGGTGTCTAATGTTGACTTTTTGAGGCTAAAATTGTTTGAATTTTCTATCCCGACTCTAAGCCACCTTACAGAGGGCTCTTTTTTCCTTGCTGTTTGTACATTCATTACCTTTTAAAATGTCTTGAAGTAGTAAACAATCCAACAGTTCTCCCTCCGTCTGCCCCATTGTCAAGAAGAATGGGGGCCAGACCGCCAAGGGCGCGTCAGAGACTGTGGCTTGCAAGCTTGCCCTGGTAATAAATATTTGGAGCTTTGGGGCAATTATTCCCACACATTGTGCAGCCCTCCCAATCCTTCGTTAAAGCCAAATCAGATACTAGAAGGAAAACACAGAGCACAAGATGTGTTTGTAAGAGTGTATTTCTAGTAATTAACACAAGGCTCTGGTTTTTGGGTTGATAAATTGTTGCAAAGAAAGAAATAAGTATAAGAAATAGAACCCCTCTGCATTTGTATGAATGTGCCTGTGCACCGTATTTTCTGTAACTTGAACAAAACTCCTAAAAGTCACACTGCATTTTGCTTTCGTTTGAGCCACAGTGACGCATTTGCAATTTTCTTCTCAGGGGAAAAGGAAAATCACTTTATTCCAGCCACGTCATTCCCAGTCTTTGTGCATGAAGGTATGAACACACATCTCTATTTCTTTTGCTTAGGATGGGGGTGGCGAAAGCACAGGGACAGGGGGATCTTTCCATCTGGCTCCTTGACATTCTTGGTGGGAGAATTTCCTTTTGTTCCTGCAGGCCAGCAAGTTAGAGAAGGCTTGCAATGACTACACTGTCAGGTTAAATTAAACGCAGTGCCCTTGTGGTGGCCTGTCAGCTTAAGGAGCGCCCTCTCTCTCAGGGCTCCTGCGGAGACTCCCACAAGCCCCTTATTGTCTCAGTTAAAAGGCCAAGCAAGTCAGCCTATTCCCATTCCTCTTCCTATTCTGGAACAAGGTCCCAGTGCACATCAACCTTGGTTTTGTGTGTGAGAGTGTGTGTCTCTCAGGGTGGGGCTGCGGAGGTTCAGTTTGAAACCAGACTGTCCTGACTTTATCTCCATGCAGAAGTACGTCTGGCAAAGCAATGGTTACTCTGGAGGATGGAGGGAGTCACGCCCCACTAATAAATGGAGAAGGGTCCTCTTGCCCTGGGATGAGGCCAATTAGAGCACACGTGCGTGGTGTGGGAGTCAGTCTGAGTGGCATCCAACAGCAGTCTCCCCAGGAAGAAGGGAAACCCAAGGCCATCACCAGGCCCCCTTTTCTTCATAATAATGAAGGGGCTAAGTTGCATTTTCCAGAGGTGGTGCAGCTCCATTTTAACCAGAGGCTGCATATAGGCCACCCTTATCAGGCCTCAGCTCAACTTTACAGTATTCCGAGCAAGATCCAAAGGACTCACGTGGACAAGGACTTTGGGGTTCAGGGTTTGGCATCGAAAGAGCTACGTTCAGATCCCCATCTTCAAGCATCTATGAGCAAGGACTTGGGTAAGTCTCTTGAGCTCTGTGAATCTCCTCCTGCGAACTTACAAGGGATCAGTGAACTCATGAGTGGGAAAGCCAAGATCAGGAAAACGTATAAAAATGGGATATTTAGGAAAGAAGACAGGATATCAAATATGTTATCTGCAATTGGAAAGAGTTCAAAGGAAAATGCTCAGTCAAGAGAAGGAACAAGGTAAAAAGGATACAAGTCATTTTCCCCCAAAGTTTTATTGAGTCTTATTAGGGAGTCTGTAAGTGACAAGTGTCACCCTGTGACCTGACAAAAGTTCTGGAGCTTACTGCAGTTTATAAATAGGTGAGTCCCTAAAACTTAGGGTCATAGGGACCACCTTCCACCCATTCCTCGTAAATAATATTAGGAATTAGTGTCACTCTTGCAGGTTGGGCTCTCTGGGAAGCAGACATCCAGTGGAAGTCAGGGGTGCAAAACAGTTATTGGGGGATAACCATGAATAAGGAAAGGGGAGGCAGCAAGATTGGGAGCCATCCAACCACAGCAGGACCTGGCAAAGTCTATGCTTGTTTGAAGAACGGCACTGTGAGCAGAAGTTGCCAGGCCTTTGTACCACTGGGCCACCCTTAAAGGGCTCAGAAGCTGTCTTTAGCTGGACAGAGGGCCCTCACTCGAAGGAGAAGTTGAGCCCCGCATCTCAGTACCTGGTGCACCGACCGACCGCCCCAGCCCCTTCATTGCCCCATGAGATGCCCAGAGTCTCTGGAAAAGAACTTGTGCTGAGAACTTGATCCATTAGGATGTTTTCACTGTTCTGTGTACAAAGATGTGCACAATAGAACATTTTTAAAGAATTGGATCAGATAAACTGATGAACTCTTGAAAAACTGTCATGATTCCTTTTTACCACGTGAGAAGTATGTAATACATTGTACAGTTTCTCCTTTCATGGTGGCTGCCAGGAGTCAGGGAACTACAGGGAATTTTAGCCTAGTTTGTTGTTTTTCAAATGTTTATGCTTTTAATATTGTAGGTGTGTATCTAATGATTGCTGAAGCCAGAACTGTTTCCAAGTTTAGCCTAGTTATTGATAAAGAGTGTCCATGGCATCTTTATTCTGCATGTTTTTGAACTTGTTTAACTATTTTATTCCTTATATTTTACATTTAGCATCCATAAGTGTTCTTTTGGAAGTATGGAGATACAAAACATTGATATTTAGATATGGTTATAGATATCTATCATTTTGGGGAATCATCTAGTTTTGGGTTTTTTTTAATTGTGATATGATTATTTTATTTCATTTTATTTTATTAATTCCAGTGTAGTTAACATACAGTGTTATATTAGTTTCAAGTGTGCAATATAGTAATTCCATAGTTCTATACATTACTCAGTCCTCATCAAGTTATGTGCACTCTTAATCCCCTTCACCTATTTCCTCCATCCCCCCATCCTCCTCTTCTCTGGTAACCAGCAGCTTGTTCTCTATAGTTAAGAGTCCGGTTTTGGTTTCTCCCTCTCTCTCTCTCTCTCTCTTTTTTTTTCTTTGTTCACTGTTTTGTTTCTTAAATTCCACATAGGAGTGAAATCATATAGTATTTGTCTTTGACTAACTTATTTTGCTTAACATAATACTCTCTAGTTCTGTCCATGTCATTGCAAATGGAAAGATTTCATTCTTTTCATTGCTGAGTCATATTCCATTGTATATATATACCACATCTTCTTTATCCATTCCTCAGTCGATGGACACTTGGACTGCTTCCATATCTTGGCTATTGTAAATGATGCTGCTGTATAAACTTTGGGGTGCATATATCCTTTTGAATTGGTGTTTTCCTATTCTTGGAGTAAAGACTCAGTAATGTGATTACTAGATCATATGGTAGATCTATTTCTAATTTTTTGAGGAACCTCCATACTGTTTTCCACAATGGCTGCCTCAGTTTGCATTCTCACCAACAGTGCACAAGGGTTCCTTTACCTCCACATCCTCACCAACACCTGTTGTTACTTGTGTTTTTTATTTTAGTCATTCTGACCTAAATGGGAGACCTGAAACCATAAAAATCCTGGAAGAGAGGACAGGCAGTCATTTCTCTGACATTGGCCATAGCAACATCTTTCTAGATATGTCTCCTGAGGCAAGAGAAACAAAAGTAAAAATAAACTATCGGGACTCTTTTAAAATAAAATCTTCTGCACAGTAATTCTTTTTTTATTTGACTATATTTTCTGGTCCAGTCAGTTCTGCCTTTTGTGTTGCTTTTCCCATCTTACCCAAGCCCTTCCAGGAAGTCATGCAGTGATGTCCGCATCCTCACCATACACCATACACCAACCACTGCACTAAATTTAACTCAATCTTGGATGTACCAACACCCAAAGAAACACAACCCCTTCTCGGCATATTCTGTCTGTGGTGTGTCTCGGTAACTTCTGTCGCAGCGCATGGGCTCTGCTGCTGAGATGTGGCTTCTTCTTCCTGCCCCGCGGCTTATGAGCTGGCCCTCAGGGATGTGGTGGAAATGCTCTGAGCCTCCATTTCTCTTCTGTGACATGAGCCTGCGAACACCCCCTCTCAGAGTGCTTCAGAGAGTGAAATAAGACACCATATGGAGAGCACTCTGTGCCCAGGAGACCCTGGAGGCCTCACTTCCCATTCTCGGAATTTCCATAGTAATTATGGCCACATTACAACAGAAAGTGCTTAACCAAAGTCTTACAGAGTGTTCCTAAAGAGACCAGGCTCACAGATACGGGCCCTTTCCCATCTCTGGGCTCCTTGAACAATAGGCAGTTCTTTCTGTCACTGTTCTTATATGTCGCTTGGTAGCTGGCAGTACTAGGAAGAGCTTCATACGTTATTGATCATAATGATGCTCAAACCCCATACAGGCTGTAATTTCCTCAAAACCTGTGGCTGAGCAGGAGGGGTGGAAGCTGCTCATAGCCCTCATTAGTCTACCCCAGATAGATGTTGTAAGGAAACAAGAATAACAGTTACCAATGTTCCTTCTCATCTTCTTAAAAGCAAAGTTAAAATCAGTCCAGTTATGCTATGGAGGACCTTTCTTTCCTAAATAACTCAGCAGAATGCTGTAGGGGAACATCATGGGACATCTAGAGCTAGAAGTCTGCGAAGCATCCCTGTCCTTCTTTATTGACAAAAGTGATGGAAGACAGTAAACCAGTCCCCTATGCCCCAGAGAAACAGTCACCCACATGTAGGACTAGCTTGGCTGAGTAGTACATACCCAACTAGGAGACTCGATTCTGAAGAAGAAATACCTCATATTTCAGCACATAGATACACATACCTCAAGGCACTTTACTGGGGCATTTCATGACAATATGCAAATGGTACAAAAAAGAATTCTCCCTCTCCCTGATACTCACCTATCCCTTCAACCCTACCTGAATCCTCCTGGCCCAGCCCAAATATCCCATAGGATGACCTATGTGTCTGTTCCAATGACAGATCCTGGGGTACCTTGGAATATTCCAAGTGGTGCACTCTCCCCAGGGAGCAGCAGCAGATCCACAGGTGTGGGAAGAAAATATTTAAATTTATATACATGAGGATGTTTATTTCATCATTTTTAAAATCAAATTTGTATATGCCTTATACTATTCGTGATATAATAATACACAACAGGTAAACAAATATATTTGCATGTGTTAGGGTATGTGCCCTTCTTATAACCTATGGGGATTTGGCCAAAAAATGTTTGAGACAACCACCATACCAAAGACCTCCTCCAGATGCAAATTCTCATCGCTCACTTTTGCTCAAACTCAGTGATTCTCAGATTTGAACTTTGAAAAGAGGCAAATAGTGCCGCTGCTTTGCAAAGTGCAAGGCTAGTCTTAAATCACCAGCTTGATATACTCAAAGCTGACTTTCGCTCCACTCTGTGTGCATTTGGGTTTCTCCCCATCTCTGCTTTCCCTGCACAAATAACACCAGTTTGGATGAGGCATGGATATTGGCTTTGATATCGAGGAGGAGCACATTTCACTCTTCATCGATTACCTGCTACCTACTCTATGAGCTGCAGTTATCACACGGGCTAACGTCAGGTAGTGTCTCTGGAACACAGGCCAAATCACCCTAAGTCTTTATCTCAGACCTCAGGGAAATCCAAAGCCTTCCTGATATTTCTGTACATTCCTGAAGGACTTCTGTTCCCAAGGGCGACTCTGTCCCCAGGCTCCAGCTTCGATTCTTCATGTGTGTTTCCAAATTTCATCCCAATACTGTGACACAGCCCCTTTGTCCGTGTCCATTTTTTAAAAACCCTCTGCATGAAGCACTTCATAATGCCTTAGACTTCAGTGAATATTTGGACACCAAACTGGGGGGGTGTCATACTGTGCCCCAAAACTAAGAAGGTACTAAAAGTACCCATGGGGGGGGGGCGCCTGGGTGGCTCAGTCGTTAAGCGTCTGCCTTCGGCTCAGGTCATGATCCCAGGATCCTGGGATCGAGCCCTGCATCGGGCTCCCTGCTCCACGGGAAGCCTGCTTCTTCCTCTCCCACTCCCCCTGCTTGTGTTCCCTCTCTCGCTGTGTCTCTCTCTGTCAAATAAATAAATAAAATCTTTAAATAAATAAATAAATAAATAAATAAATAAATAAAGTAAGTAAGTAAGTAAGTAAGTAAGTAAGTACCCATGGATGCTTTCCTAGACCTGGAGGTTGGAATTGCACACCTTTGTGCTATCACGCAAGGGGCTCTTTGGATTACCAAATACCCACTCCCACACTCCCAGGGCCAAAGGAAGCCTGATGGAACCCATGGTCACAGAATGCCCACAAGCAGGTGGACAAGGATGAAGTACAGTGGCCCATCTCTGCTCAAGTGTGTCCTGTCCACGCTCCCCTCTACTCCTCATGTACAGAGGACTTCCTCACCTGCCCCTTCCTCTTTACCACTGAAGCCAGCTTGTCCTTCTATACCCTCCTTCACTTTGCCATCCACCCTTGACACAGCTTAGGGTGATTTGTTCTGCAAATGTACAAAACTGATGACTGTCCCTGCCCCCCCTCGACACCTTCTGCAGCAATCAAATGAGAATCCACAAGGGATGCATAGCAGTGTTTCCATATGAGATTGAAGCCACTGACTCTAAGATGGTTTTCCTCTAAGTGGAAGATCTATGGGAGATTTTGTTTTATTTTATTTTTGTCTGCACTTTCTATAAGGAAAATTTTCTACGAGAACATCACTTTTCTTGATCAAAAAGAAAATGAAACCGTAAGTTACACTAGAAGCTAGACTCCATTGAGAGGTCACATGGCAGGCTTTCCAAGGTCAGGGGCCGGAGGCCTGCTGACATGTCAATGAACCTGTGCAAGACTTTTAAAACTTGAGGGGCACCTGGGTGGCTCAGATGGTTGGGCGTCTGCCTTCGGCTTGGGTCATGATCTCAGGGTCCTGGGATCGAGTCCCGCATTGGGCTCCCTGCTTGGCGGGAAGCCTGCTTCTCCCTTTCCCCCTACTGTTCCCCCTGCTTGTGCTCTCTCGCTCTCTCTGTCAAATAAATAAATAAAAAATCTTTAAAAAAAAAAAAGACTTTTAAAACTTGAATTAATTGTTGCATTTAGCAACCAAGATAGTTTGCCCATGAAGCTTACATGTCTGTTTCTCTTGAAAACTCCTGTGAGGGGGGGCGGATCAAGATGGCGGAGGAGTAGGAGACCTGGATTTCGTCTGGTCTCAGGAATTCAGCTGGATAGGGATCAAACCATTCTGAACACCTACCAACTCAACAGGAGATCGAAGAAAAGAATAGCAACAACTCTCTCATCAGAAAAGCGACCACTTTCTGGAAGGTAGGACGTGAATCCGAGGCGATATTCGGGAGGATAGACGGCGGGGGAGGGGCCTCCGGCAGCCAATTCTGGCAAGTGATAGAGCCGTGGAGCACAAAATCGGAACTTTTAAAAGTCTGCTCCGCTGAGGGACGTCACTCTGGTGGCTAAGCGGGGGGGTGGAACCCTCCGGGACAGTGTGGTCTCAGGACCCACGGGGTCACAGAAAGACCGGGGGTGCCTGAGTGCGGCAGAGCTCCCAGGGATCAGAGCGGGGAAGCCGGCTGCAGAGGCGGAGCCCAGGCGCGGGCTCTCAGCTCGGGGTTGCCATAAACTGTGATCCGCGGCACAGTCGGGCCCCTGCTCCTCCAGCAGGGACCCAACAAGCGACAGATCCGGGGAGACTCACCTTCCTCCCCCGGGAGGAGCCGCGCGGGAGTGCGCCGCAGGGATCTGCTGGGTTTGGAGACTCCACCCGGGGTCGGGTGCCAGAGATAGAAACGCGCGGTCACAGGCCGGGTGAGCACGGAGTGCGGCTGGAGACCAGGGAGACGGGAGTGACTGACGGCTTTTCTCTGGGGGCTCACTGAGAAGCGGGGCCCGGAGTTCTCGACTCCTCCGCGGCGGAGATTGGGAGGCCGCCATTTTCACTCTCCGCCTCCAAAGCTGTACGGAAAGCTCGCAGGGAACAAAAGCCCCGGAGAGCAAACCTGAGCAGATTACTTAGCCGGGAGGGGGCAAGGGCGGGGCAATTCTGCCTCCAGCAAAGACATTTGGAAACCACGGCAACAGGCCCCTCCCCAGAAGATCAGCGAGAACAGCCAGCCAAGACCAAGTTTACCCATCAATGAGAACGGCAGAACTCCAGCTCTAGGGGACTACTGCACATAGAATTCATGGCTTTTTTACCATGATTCTGTAGTCTTTCAAGTTAATTTTTTTTAACTGTCTTTTTTTCTTTTTTTTTCTTTTTGAATTTTTCTTTTTCCCTTTTTCAACCAACATCTTATCAATCCCTTTTTCTTAAAAAAAAACATTTTTATTTTTCATTTTTAGAGTCATATTCTATCCCTTCATAGTAGTTACCTGTATTTTTGGCTTATATATATAAGTTGTTCTCTCTTTAAAATTTTGAGAGAGTTTCTTCTAACAGATCAAAATATACCCTAAATCTCTAGTATATGGTGTTTTCTATTCCCCTGCCTGATCACATCCTCTCCCTTTTTTTTTCTTTTTTTAAATCCTCTTCTTTCTTTTTTCAAACAACTTCTTATCAATTCCTTTTATAAAATTTTTCATAATTTCCATCTTTACAGTCATATTCCATCCCTTCATCATATCAACCCTTATTTTTGTACATATATAAGTTTTTCTTTCTTTAAAATTTTGGGAGGCACTTTCTTCTAAAAGACCAAAATCCACCCCAAATCTAGTGTGTGGCACTGATCTATATACCAGCCTGATATTTGATCACATTCTGTTTTTTTTGGTGTTGTTGTTTTGTTTTGTTTGTTTTGTTTTTATCTTTATCTTTTTCTTTTTTGTCTTTTTTCTTTTTTCTCTCTTTCCCTTTCTTTTCCCACTGCTTCAGGTTTTTTCTGATTTGTTTAGAGTATATTTTCTGGGGACGTTGTTCTCTGCTAGCATTTTGTTCTCTCATTAATCTATTCTCCTCTGCACAAAATGACAAGATGGAAAAAATCACCTCAACAAAAAGAACAAGAGGTAGTACCGACTGCCAGGGACCTACTCAATACAGACATTAGTACAATGTCAGATCTAGAGTTCAGAATCATCACTTTAAAGATACTAGCTGGGCTTGAAAAAAATATGGAAGTTATTAGAGAAACCCTTTCTGGAGAAGTAAAAGAACTAAAATCCAACCAAGTAGAAATCAAAAAGGCTATTAATGAGGTGCAATCAAAAATGGGGGCGCTAACTGCTAGAATAAATGAGGCAGAAGAGAGAATCA
>NC_058412.1:91004728-91004947 GCF_002201575.2 Neomonachus schauinslandi | reverse complement strand
AATGGGGGCGCTAACTGCTAGAATAAATGAGGCAGAAGAGAGAATCAGTAATATAGAAGATGAAATGATGGAAAATAAAGAAGCTGAGAAAAAGAGAGATAAACAACTACTGGATCACGAGGGCAGAATTCGAGAGATAAGCGATACCATAAGACGAAACAACATTAGAATAATTGGGATCCCAGAAGAAGAAGAAAGAGAGAGAGGGGCAGAGGGTAT
>NC_058412.1:90920580-91004718 GCF_002201575.2 Neomonachus schauinslandi | reverse complement strand
ATTGGGATCCCAGAAGAAGAAGAAAGAGAGAGAGGGGCAGAGGGTATAATGGAGCAAAATATAGCAGAGAACTTCCCTAATTTGGGGAAGGAAACAGGCATGAAAATCCAGGAAGCACAGAGAACCCCTCTCAAAATCAATAAAAATAGGTCAACACCCCGACATCTAATAGTAAAACTCACGAGTCTCATAGACAAAGAGAAAATCCTGAAAGCAGCTCGGGGGAAGAGATATGTAACCTACAAGGGTAGAAACATTAGATTGGCAACAGACCTATCCACAGAGACCTGGCAGGCCAGAAAGGACTGGCAGGATATATTCAGAGCACTAAATGAGAAAAATATGCAGCCAAGAATACTATATCCAGCCAGGCTGTCATTGAAAATTGAAGGAGAGATAAAAAGCTTCCAGGACAAACAAAAACTAAAGGAATTTGCAAACACAAAACCAGCCCTACAGGAAATCTTGAACGGGGTCCTCTAAGCAAAGAGAGAGCCTAAAAGCAACATAGACCAGAAAGGAACACAGAAAATATACGGTAACAGTCACCTTACAGGCAATACAATGACACTAAATTCCTATCTTTCAATAGTTACCCTGAATGTAAATGGGCTGAATGCCCCAATCAAAAGACACAGGCTATCAGACTGGATTAAAAAACAAGACCCATCGATATGCTGTCTGCAAGAGACTCATTTTCGACCCAAAGACAGCCCCAGATTGAAAGTGAGGGGGTGGAAAACCATTTACCATGCTAATGGACACCAAAAGAAAGCTGGGGTGGCAATCCTTCTATCAGACAAATTAGATTTTAAACCAAAGACTGTAATAAGAGATGAGGAAGGACACTATATCATACTTAAAGGATCTATCCAACAAGAAGATCTAACAATTGTAAATATCTATGCCCCTAACATGGGAGCAGCCAATTATAGAAGCCAATTAATAACAAAAGCAAAGAAACACATCGACAACAATACAATAATAGTGGGGGACTTTAACACCCCCCTCACTGAAATGGACAGATCGTCTAAGCAAAAGATCAACAAGGAAATAAAGACTTTAAATGACACACTGGACCAAATGGACTTTACAGACATATTCAGAACATTCCACCCCAAAGCAACGGAATACACATTCTTCTCTAGTGCCCATGGAACATTCTCCAGAATAGATGACATCCTAGGTCATAAATCAGGTCTCAACCGGTACCAAAAGATTGGAATCATTCCCTGCCTATTTTAAGACCACAATGCTTTGAAACTAGAACTCAATCACAAGAGGAAAGTCGGAAAGAACTCAAATAAATGGAGGCTAAAGAGCATCCTACTGAAGAATGAATGGGTCAACCAGGAAATTAAAGAAGAATTAAAAAAATACATGGAAACCAATGAAAATGAAAACACAACTATTCAAAATCTTTGGGATGCAGCAAAGGCAGTCCTAAGAGGAAAGTATATAGCAATACAAGCCTTTCTCAAGAAGCAAGAAAGGTCTCAAGTATACAACCTAACCCTACACCTAAAGGAGCTGGAGAAAGAACAGCAAATAAAGCCTAAACCCAGCAGGAGAAGAGAAATAATAAAGATCAGAGCAGAAATCAATGAAATAGAAACTAAAAGAACAGTAGAACAGATCAACGAAACTAGGAGCTGGTTCTTTGAAAGAATTAACAAGATTGATAAACCCCTGGCCAGACTTATCAAAAAGAGAAGAGAAATGACCCAAATCAACAAAATCATGAATGAAAGAGGAGAGATCACAACCAACACCAAAGAAATACAAACAATTATAAGAACATATTATGAACAACTCTATGCCAGCAAATTAAATAACCTGGAAGAAATGGATGCATTCCTAGAGATGTACCAACTACCAAAACTGAACCAGGAAGAAATAGAAAACCTGAACAGACCTATAACCACTAAGGAAATTGAAGCAGTCATCAAAAATCTCCCAAAAAACAAAAGCCCAGGGCCAGATGGCTTCCCAGGGGAATTCTACCAAACATTTCAAGAAGACTTAATACCTATTCTTCTGAAACTGTTCCAAAAAATAGAAATGGAAGGAAAACTTCCAAACTCGTTTTATGAGGCCAGCATTCCCTTGATCCCCAAACCAGACAAAGACCCCATCAAAAAGGAGAATTACAGACCAATATCCCTGATGAACATGGATGCAAAAATTCTCACCAAAATACTAGCCAATAGGATCCAACAGTACATTAAAAGGATTATTCACCATGACCAAGTGGGATTTATCCCTGGGCTGCAAGGTTGGTTCAACATCCGCAAATCAATCAATGTGATACAATACATTAACAAAAGAAAGAACAAGAATCATATGATCCTCTCAATAGATGCAGAAAAAGCATTTGACAAAGTACAGCATCCTTTCTTGATCAAAACTCTTCAGAGTATAGGGATCGACGGTACATACCTCAATATCATAAAAGCCATCTATGAAAAACCTACAGCGAATATCATTCTCAATGGGGAAAAACTGAGAGCTTTTCCCCTAAGGTCAGGAACGCGGCAGGGATGTCCACTATCACCACTGCTATTCAACATAGTATTGGAAGTCCTAGCCACAGCAATCAGACAACAAAAAGAAATCAAAGGCATCCAAATTGGCAAGGAAGAAGTCAAACTCTCACTCTTTGCAGATGATATGATACTTTATGTGGAAAACCCAAAAGACTCCACCCCAAAACTGCGAGAACTCATACAGGAATTCAGTAAAGTGGCAGGATATAAAATCAATGCACAGAAATCAGTGGCATTCCTATACACCAACAACAAGACAGAAGAAAGAGAAATTAAGGAGTCGATCCCATTTACAATTGCACCCAAAACCATAAGATACCTAGGAATAAATCTAACCAAAGAGACAAAGGATCTGTACTTAGAAAACTATAAAATACTCATGAAAGAAATTGAGGAAGACACAAAGAAATGGAAAAACGTTCCATGCTCATGGATTGGAAGAACAAATATTGTGAAGATGTCAATGCTACCTAGAGCAATCTACACATTCAATGCAATCCCCATCAAAATACCATCCACTTTTTTCAAAGAAATGGAACAAATCATCCTAAAATTCATATGGAACCAGAAAAGACCCCGCATAGCCAGAGGAATGTTGAAAAAGAAAAGCAAAGCCGGCGGCATCACAATTCCGGACTTCCAGCTCTATTACAAAGCTGTCATCATGAAGACAGCATGGTACTGGCACAAAAACAGACACATAGATCAATGGAACAGAATAGAGAGCCCAGAAATGGACCCTCAACTCTATGGTCAACTCATCTTTGACAAAGCAGGAAAGAATGTCCAATGGAACAAAGACAGTCTCTTCAACAAATGGTGTTGGGAAAATTGGATAGCCACATGCAGAAGAATGAAACTGGACCATTTCCTTACACCACACACAAAAATAGACTCCAAATGGTTGAAAGACCTCAATGTGAGACATCAAAATCCTAAAGGAGAACACAGGCAGCAACCTCTTTGACCTCAGCCGAAGCAACTTCTTCCTAGAAACATCGCCAAAGGCAAGGGAAGCAAGGGCAAAAATGAACTCTTGGGACTTCATCAAGATAAAAAGCTTTTGCAAAGCAAAGGAAACAGTCAACAAAACCAAAAGACAACCGACAGAATGGGAGAAGATATTTGCAAATGACATATCAGATAAAGGGCTAGTATCCAAAATCTATAAAGAACTCATCAAACTCAACACCCAAAGAACAAAGAATCCAATCAAGAAATGGGCAGAAGACATGAACAGACATTTTTCCAAAGAAGACATCCAAATGGCCAACAGACACATGAAAAAATGCTCAGTATCGCTCGGCATCAGGGAAATCCAAATCAAAACCTCAATGAGATACCACCTCACACCAGTCAGAATGGCTAAAATTAACAAGTCAGGAAATGACAGATGTTGGCGGGGATGCGGAGAAAGAGGAACCCTCCTACACTGTTGGTGGGAATGCAAGCTGGTGCAGCCACTCTGGAAAACTGTATGGAGGTTCCTCAAAAAGTTGAAAATAGAGCTACCATATGATCCAGCAATTGCACTACTGGGTATTTACCCCAAAGATACAAAAGTAGGGATCCGAAGGGGTACGTGCATCCCGATGTTTATAGCAGCAATGTCCACAATAGCCAAACTGTGGAAAGAGCCAAGATGTCCATCAACAGATGAATGGATAAAGAAGATGTGGTCTATATATACAATGGAATATTATGCAGCCATCAAAAGGAATGAGATCTTGCCATTTGCAACAACGTGGATGGAACTCGAGGGTATTATGTTGAGTGAAATAAGTCAAACAGAGAAAGACATGTATCATATGATCTCACTGATATGAGGAATTCTTAATCTCAGGAAACAAACTGAGGGTTGCTGGAGTGGGGGGTGGGGTGGGAGGGATGGGGTGACTGGGTGATAGACACTGGGGAGGGTATGTGCTCTGGTAAGCGCTGTGAATTGTGCAAGACTGTTGAATCTCAGATCTGTACCTCTGAAACAAATAATGCAATATATGTTAAGGAAAAAAAAAAGAAGGAGAAGAAGGTAGCGGGAGGGGAAGAATGAAGTGGGGGAAATCGGAGGGGTAGACGAACCATGAGAGACGATGGACTCTGAAAAACAAACAGGGTTCTAGAGGGGAGGGGGTTGGGAGGATGGGTTAGCCTGGTGGTGGGTATTGAGGAGGGCACATTCTGCATGGAGCACTGGGTGTTATGCACAAACAATGAATCATGGAACACTTCATCTAAAACTAATGATGTAATGTATGGGGATTAACATAAGAATAAAAAAAAAAAAAGAAAAAGAAAACTCCTGTGAGGTCTGTCACCACAGCCCAGGTACCCTGCATGGGGGCATTTCAGTTACTTAACAAAGGCTGTGGGGGTGGGAGTCCATTTGATCATCTACTTCCTCAGGGCAGAGGACCATACCACCCCTTCACAAGACACCCCAGGTGGGAAGCGAGGGGAGAAGCTCACAGTGGACCTGCCACGTGCAAGTGTTTTCCAGCGGGCAGGAGGTGGTTTGCAGGGAGTTGCTGGCCTGTCTAGCGAGAGATGAACGGACAGGAAGAGAGCTTTACCACATCTCTTAGAAGAGAAAGGAACAATCTTAGAAGAAGATAGTAGGAAGGGGGGAAATCGGTGGGGGAGACAAACCATGAGAGACTGTGGACTCTGAGAAACAAACGGAGGGTTCTAGAGGGGACGGGGGTGGGGGGATGGGTTAGCCTGGTAATGGGTATTGAGGAGGGCACGTTCTGCATGGAGCACTGGGTGTTATACGCAAACAATGAATCATTGAACACTACATCAAAAATTAATTAATTAATTAATTAAAAAAAAAGAAGAGAAAGGAACGGGGTGGTGGGGTGGCGACCAGTTTAAATAAGAATCCAACGTCTCAGTACTTATCAAAAGCAAACCAGGCCTCCAGGCCCTTTTCGGGTCTGTGAATCTCCAGTCCAAATCCAGGACCTTTCCTCAGGATTAAATGAAATTTCAGCCAACTAAATAAACACAGGCACACAAAATCACTGGGAGTTGCTCACCTGGCATCAATCAACACTGCCCAGTGTGTGTCTCGTCTTGACAGTTTACTGGAGGGAGGGAGCCCTGAGCACTCCTGAACAAAGGCGAGGAGAGAAAGAAAGGAAAACTGCAAGAGAAAAGGAAATCTTTATGTTGCAAGCTCAGGAAGGAAATTAAATGAAGGGGTGCAATTATCAATAGGAAGATAAAATCAAAATCAGGCAAGAGGTGGCCTTTTTTTGTGGTGGCCTTTACAACGGGCAGAAAGCAGGAGCCCTCACTGAATGATCTGGGGCTGGATGTTCTGGAGGAAAGGACAAAGGAGGCAAAGGCCCTGGGGTGGATCACCACTTGGCACATTCAAAAGGCAGGTAGGAGTCCAAGGGGCTGACCTGCCTATGGAATTCTACCCATGAAAATCTAGTGAGCAGGAGCATCCAGTGGTCAGGAATGCCAACCCTTCACTGAAGCCAGAGTACTGCTTTGCTCTAGAAGAGACAGCTGATTTTGAAGCCAAGTTCCTGCTGCTCCTAAAATCCTATCACTTTTTCCAGGGATCTGACATAGATCTATAAACCCCAAGGCAGAGACAAATACACTGATGGGAGGTGCTGAAGAAATCCTGGGCGGTTACAGAGATTTCCCCAGGGACTTGGGAGAGCTGCAGCAGGAAACCCGCGTTCAGGAAGACTGCCGGCTGGCACTCAGCTATCCAAGCAGGGATCCATCCAGCATGGCTGTTGCTAGCTCAGCTAGCCATCTGAGTTCCTTAAACCCACCGTCTCTGGGCTGCTTTCTCTGCAAGGAATGGTCTGTGGCCTTGTCCTCTGAGTCCCTTCTAGAGATGCCCATCTGTCCTGGACCAGCCAGTGGTCATTCCTGCGTGTGCTTGTGTGACATCTTCCAACACCATCAACCTGCGAGGCTCAGGTGCTCAGAGCTCAGGCCCACCCACAGGGCAGGTCTGAGTCCCCGGAAATTAGTGCCTCGGAAATCGTCTCAAGGATGGCTAATGGCTGTGGGCAGATAGGCACCCACCTCCATCTCCCCAGGTGGGATGACTCTGAAGCATGTTCCCCACGCTCTCCCAGAGGCTTTCAGCAAGATGGTGCCGTCCAAACCTGATGAAGACAAACACTGTTGGCTGCTTTCCCTTCCCTTCACGGTCTCATTTCCCCACCCTTGCCACCCCCATCATCCTTCCCAGGATCACCTCCCAAATAAAAACACTGTGTCCTCATTTCATTGTTTCAGAGTCTGCTTTTGGGGAAACCAAACCCCAGGCACCTCTGAAAGTGCTATCCAACATTCATTCTTTAGAACTCAACTTAGAAGTTACCTCTTCCTGAATCTTTCCTTGATCTCCTCACCCCCACCCCTTCCCCATAACACAGGAGTTTGGGTCAGGAGTCTTTTCCCAGCCTCTCTTAACACATAGAAGATGCTCAAGGTTGCTCATTAACAAATTAAAATGGTGCATCTCTAGATAACAGGCAAATGCAAGGAGGGAGACCTGAGACTCCCTACGTTCCCCCAGAGCCCCCTGTGGAAGCATCTTTCCAGCTCCGATCTGCCCTGGGCTCAACGTCTGATCAGGACGGTCCCTCCTTTGGTGGACATATTGATTAGTGTCCTCTGGGGACAGTTCTATTGACCATTTGGCTCTTCTCAGAAAAGTACAGCAAAAAACAACCTTTCAGATTTAGGTGAGCCTCCATTGCTCAATATTACCTGTTTTTCCTGTAAATATCTGTTGGGGAGGGGATGTTAATTACCAACAGGGATCATTTCCCAAACAACAGTGGACAGGTAAACCCCAGCATACAATGGACAGTGAACTCTAACCTTTAAGAGTCAAGACTCTTAAATAATTCACCATTTGGCCCTGTCCACCAGGGAGTTTTTCCTTTCCCTCAGGGACTTCCACTGGCCTCCTCAAGCTTAAAGTATCCAAGCAAAGCAGCACTAAGTCACATCTCTATAGTTCAAAGAACAAAAGTCCTTAAAATAGGTCTTCATTTGTCTGAACTTGAAGTTTTTTCACCTGCAAATAAGTCAGATTAATTTCTTGGCCTGAACCCAAAGTAAATGGGCTTGTGTTCATTGCATTTTAAGGTAAATGTGTCTCTTGCAAATCTGTACTAGTTCAGTGGTAGCAATGAGCTGATAAGCCCTTCAGGGGTTCATTAGTCATTTTTAGCAGGCCTCTCCACCAGGAGGTCCACCTACTGAGCAGTGCAAGCATGTTCCCCAGGAACTAAAACCATATAAACAGACACGAATTCCCTGAAAACAAACCAGAACAAGAAAAAATACTCTGCAATGAAAAATCAAAGTATAGCTTCTGGGGTCCTTGAAAAAAGAAAGATGTCCTGATAAGCCATATTGATCAAGACCATAGGAAAAAGCACTGTAAGAGCTCTACTAAACGTCGAAGGGGGTTCAGGCACTGTAGGTGGGAAAAGAACTGGAAAACTCATTTGCCAAGCCTCTACACGAGGCTTCTCACACAGATGAAAACATGAGATCAAGCCAACGGGAGCCTGAGTGTGCTGAGGTTTGCTTGTTTCCTAGGACATGTGGATGCGTGAAATGAGACACCAGTGTTCTGAGGAAGGATGGATGGGCCACTCATGAATTTCTTTTCTTTTCAGCTTCATGATGCTGCTTCAGACAAATCTCAGTAGTGTGGCCGGTAATTGAGCTCACAGCCCTAGTGAGTACACAGGTCTACACACAGTCACAAAGGTTGGGAAACAATAGTTCAAAGACAAGAGGGAGAGGGAACATAAAGGAAGGGAGTGGAAAGACAGTGCCAGTCCCCATTGTGTGAAGCAGTGTCCAGGCAAACCTGGAGACTGTTGTAAATGAGAGTCCGGGGCAGGTGCTCAGAGGACAGCTGTCTCACACACAAAGAAAGCTCATATTAAAACCACTGTGTTTACTGTACAATTACATGTACCTTTAATGTCTTCTGACCATTATTCACATGCTCCATTTTTACCCAGTGAACATTTTATTTGACATAACAAGGGGTTGATTCTTCATTCTGTCCCGACCGAGCATCAGTAACCTCTTTCAGAATTAGGGAAGACAGTGCAGTCTCTGGTCGACTCTGAAAGACTTTGCCCTGACATTTTATAAACTGTTGTATAAATGAGGTAAGAAGGCTGGCAAGGTTTGGGTTCTTTCACATCTGATTCCACATCACATTTTAGTCAATAAAGCACTTAACAGAATTCACTTTTGGTGAGGCAGAAGGAGAGAGAGACTGAGCCAAGCGGCAGTAGACAGGGTCTTCATGTTACATGGTGCCAATCCAACTAACTCCCACCCCTTAAAATTAATCACAGTGGAATAAGCCCCCCTCCTTTATTTAATCAGGACAAGTCAAAATAGGACAAGTGTTTAGGAAGTTACATTGCAACTAGCTTCTCAGAAACTACCTTTTATTGGGCTTTGCTGTGGCATCAAGAAAGCATAAATATCCCCAGTTATCTGAAAAGGCTATTAAAATACCTCTTCCTTTCCCAACAACCATTTGTATAAAGATAGCTTTTTTTATATACTTCAACCCAAGTAACATAACACAACAGATGAAATGCAGTAGCAGATATGAGAATCCAGTTGTCTTTATCAACCCAGACATTAAGGAGATCCACAAAAATGTAAAAAAAAATACCACTTTTCTCTCTGTTTTTGTCTATGAATATATAGTTATTTTTATTAAAATTATATTAGCCATGTTAACATTCAATGGCTTTACTATTGCTCTTCCAAGGTGCACTAATGAATATTTTTATTTTTCTCTTTCAATTCTAATATGGTGAATATTGACATCAATAGATGTAGCCCACATAAATTAAGACTCTTTGGGGTCTTCAGTAATATTTAAGAATATGATGAGTCTCTAGGACCAAAAAGTTTGCGAAGTTCTATCTAAGTTCTCATCAACTTAGTTTTATAGTGAAAGGTGGAACCTTTGGTCTACCTAGATCTATTCATCAATTTCAATCACAAGAAAGTCAAGATGTTGAAGGAATCTTTCAGGAATTCTGGAAGGGTTTCCACACGAGTGTGTCAGTCAAGCTCCGAGCTTAATCCCTTGACCAAAAGCTCTTCCATTGACTCCACCAAGTCTGTATCACAGGGCAACGACTTAGTCTTACTAACTCTTCTCCTAAGAGCCCCTTGCTCTTTCAAGGAAGGGACTTCTAAGATTAAGTGATTTCATCAGGGAGGGGCAGACACATGTCAAGTCCCAAGGACATGCTTCTTTTGGGGTCCATCTCCTCACACAGCATTTCTCGATCACCACATACAGCTTGGAGCTTCCGAAGAGAGCAGACACAAAGCAAGTGAAAGTCCCCAGTCCTGCTCTGCGGGAAATAATGAAGAAACAAAACCATGCCAGGAGATACGTCTTAGACACTTCTGCATCTCTTCAGATTCCTTGAGGTGAATGAGTTGGAGATGAAAGATGTGCTGGCAAGATGCCACATGCACCCCACTATTGGGCCCTGCAGGTAGGAGCACCCCTCTTGCTTACTCCTATATATCATTTTCTTGAAATAATGTGGGTAAGGCTCAAAGGCTCTTGAGAGATCCCCAACTGTGGAAGAGAACCTCAAACTTAGAAATTCCAGAGCAGTTAATAATCACAATCCAAAAACGCAATGCTGTCGATGGTGGGCTTTGGTGTTGGTCAACTGTTAAACAAATTTCTCAAACTTGAAAATGCCAAGAAGCTGCTTCCCTTAGGCAGTCTTGCTTCAGAACACTCACCAGGAAAATAGCTAACACAGACTATGCAGAGTACAAGAGGACACTCACTTTCTCTTATAATTCCTGAAGAATACCCTGTTGTCTCTGGCATCAGATGATAAAAAAATATGTTTAGAGCATTTTGTTACTTTTATTTTCAACCCAAAGCCTATGTACCACTATCTATGTGATGTTTTATTATTGCAGGTTTATAAAGCATTTAAATTATATGTAAAATGATGCACATGATTTGTTGATTAAAAAAAATAGCAGGTTTTTTTTAAAGCTATTTCCATTCTTCATGAGAAGCAGGAGACTATGTGTCCAGTTTCATATCCTGGGGTTAACATAATGCCTCACTCATCATAATTTAGTTTTTGGTAATTTATTCATGCATTTATTTATTTGTTCAACAAAATTCCAAGTATATTCTAAGTAGTGGGGTTGAAGAATTTCAAACAAATATTTCAAAATGCAAATCATGGGAAATATGACCCAAAAAAGTCACAATCACCTAATAAATATGAAATAATGCAAAAAATAAACAAATTTTAAAAATAAAATAATGCAATGTGAGATAACTAGCTGTTTGGGGCCTTTTTTAGTGCATCCACCCCTCACAGATTTTTTTAAAAAGATATTCAGTAATTTGCCCAAAGTCACACTTAATTTTTTCAAGAATCAGGAAAACATTGGGAGATTTCTCCTTCACTGCTGGTCCCCAAATAGATATTTTAAAAATATTAGCTTCTTTCCCTTTTCTCTGAATTCCGATCCCAGTTACTTTCTACCAAATTTCCTTTTTTTTCTTTGTCCTTGGTCATCACCTTAAATTGAATGTGATGAAATAGACCCACTGACTCGGTCACGGAGGAAAAAGATCATGAACACTTCTGGCTCTGGGTGAGCGCAGTTGATGGATGAATCTTAGCTCTTGGGGACTGTGCTTCAAGGGATACACCTGCCTAAGGTGGTTAAGGAGAGATCTATTTCTATAGAGAGAACAACCATAAATCAGAAAGAGATAAAAGCATTTAAAAACAACAAAGCAGGCAACATTTTTTTAGTAATTGAGCCTAGTTTCAGAAAACAAGAAATGTCTGTGTCAGTCCTTGTCTTTCAAACATTATTCTCTGTTTGGTTAAGCTATACAAACACCAGGACTCTGATGTAAGGAAGACTTTTCTTTTTGTATGCTGTACATAAATGTCTCTAATCTTCTGAGTTAGGAATTTATTGGTTGAGTCTTCGTGGGTAAATTCAGCAAAGCTCTGAAATGGTTTTTCCTCCGAAAAGAAACAGCAGGGAGGAGGCAGAGAAGGGTCAGTGGGGCTCAAACCAGAAAACCAATCCCCAACCCCCACCCCACAAAGGAAAGTGTTTTCCTGGCACAAGAGAATAGATGAAAGTCCGGCTGACCTTTAGCCAGCTTGACTCTGGGGTGTAGGTCAGGTGGGGGCAAAGGGGCTGCCACTGAGCTTAGCTGTTGCAAATGAAGGTGCTTGGGATTTCAACAGCAGCTACAAACCAAACAAACCCACACCATAGTTTGACACTCACAGTTGTGCTCTGGCAGCTTGCTCTGGTTCTTCCTTCTTTTTGCCCTTTCTACATGCCTTGGTCAAGGCCACATCACAGCCTGGCAGCTCCCCCAAGGGCAGCCCATGAGCTGAGATTCAGCCAACTCTCCTCTCCTTCGTGCGCTGTTGAGAGCAAGTGAGAAGTGCTTCGTGAGTTGGATGGGAGACAAGGAGAGTGTGTCAGAAGAAGCAAAGCCTGCTGCTTCTGGTTTCACTTCTGTTCCCTCTCCTACTATCCCTGCTCCCAGCCTCTGTCCCCACTTCTGCATTTCCAGCTCCGTGAAAAGATTTTGCACAGAATAATGTCTGCAGAAGGCAGCTGGATCTGTGACAGTTTTGCTTGATTGTTTTAACAAGAAGGGTGATATTTTAATGCTTGAAATATATGAAAGAGGTCTTAATCTCAACCCCCAGGAGTCTTGGAATTTGCATTTTTTTTCTGGGAATTTAAAAGGGTAACGCTACAAGATGTGGACCAAAGGACTCTTGGAAATTGGGTATATTCATTTGCTAGGGCTGCTGTGACAAGTGACACAAACTGGGTGGTTTAAACAATATAAATTTAATGTCTCACTATTTGGAGGCTAGAAGTCTAAATCAAGGTGTGGGCAGGGTTGGTTCCCTCTGAGGGCCATGGGGCAAGGATTTGCTCCATGTCTCCCTCCTAGCTTCTGGTGGTTTGCTGGCAACCTTTGGCCTTTCTTGTAGAGACATCACTGCAATCCCTGCCTTCATGTTCACATGTGTTGTCACAGACTGAATAACTGAGTAAGTGGAGGAATGAATGAACGAGTGAGTGCATTCACAGGCTCGTTCAGAACACCGGAGTCTAATTTACCTAGACTGAACAACTTGAACCCTGGAGTTAGAAAACTTGGGTTCGAACTCTCCACTGAGGCCAACTGAGGCTCAATCCCCTCAGGACCCTCCAGAGTGCTACATAGGGACAGGAGAGGGGTGTTCGCCCCCTGGCGCTCCCCTCCATTGGCCAAGAGCTGTTCCACACCTGTGTTAACTGTCACCTCTCCCTCTTCCAGGCTCTGCATTAATGAGTAACTGGACACTTCTCCAAAGCCGAGCCAGAGACAAGGACTCGGTGCCTATAGTTATTGGAGAGGTGATCCCAGGAAGGTGGAGTGCAGGGGTGAGTGAGACAGAAAAGGAGGAAAAGGAGGACAGAGTGCCCCACTGAGTAGTTACTGCACTCCCACAGCCCTGGTTCAAAATTGGACATCTCTGGGGGATGGCTGTGACCGCCTCCCCCATTCCTCCACACTCCCTTCCTGCCCCTGCAGCCCCTCTCCTTACCCGTGCCTGAGCAGCCCCCTCTGCTCAGATTCTCAGACAGCCCAGTGCCATACTTCCCCCAGGATGACCCCCAACTCTGGCCTATCAGCTGGAGCCCTTCCCCATGTGGGGCCGGCTCTTCTCACTGACTCCCCAGCTCCCCTGGCATCCCGTGGGTGCCTTCCAGGTTTGAGGCCTCCAGCAAAAAGGTCCTGCACAGCCTTTCCCCACCACCTCTGTCACTGAGAAATCCTACCTATTTGGCAGGCTCCTCCTCTCCCATGAAGCCTTCTAAGACTGCCTCACACCACAAAAACCACACACCACACACATACTGCATATACACACACCACATACACCCTCCACATACACACCTCCCATCCCCCCACACAATATAATATACACCAAACACACACACATCACACACACCACCACAACCTATGCATACATATACCATAGTACGCACACACACGCATGTGCACACACACACACACACGCATGCCACCAACCCCCGCCCCATGTGTTCTTGTGCCGTTTTAGTTACAGCTCCATTACTGGTCACCACACTTGACTTCCTGTTAGGGTTATTTATATCCCGTCCCACCTTTTTCTTATTGGGTCCATAGAAGCAGATTCTATGTCAGGTTAATTTTTGTTCCCCAAAACAAATCAGCATCACAGGCACAGTGGCCTTGGTGAATATTGGGTGAATTAAACTGAATATGATAAAATTGGAGCTAATTTAACAAGTGGAGGACATAGAACAAGTAAATGCACAGCGGTGGGGACTCCACAGGCCCTGGAGGGAAGGTGAGCTGGGCATTTTCTTAAGTCCACAATGGCAAGGACTCGTCACCTTTCCCACTGAATACTCACCGTGAGGCACATCCTGACCTCGGAACCATGAGGGCAGGAAACGAACCTCTGCACGTGGGGCCGGTGACTCAAAGGTCCCCTCTGTTGGCAGCAATGAAGGACCCAGAGGGGATGTTCAACCAAACGGAAGGGAGGCTGGGGCTACTGAGGGCTGGTCAAACCAGGCCGGGACTTGGATTTCTATCAGAAGATTGTGCGGAGCTGCTTCAGGACTTGGAGCTGAGGTGCAATGTGACTGAGGCTGCACTTTAATAACCGACCATTAGGTATATTTATGTGGAAAAATCTTCACATTTTGCAAATAAGCCAGGTATGCGTTGTCTGCCTCATCGAGAATTCCACACACAGCTTGATGCGCTCACAAATTCACAATTCAGAATTAATTGGTTTTTAGGCCATGCATTTAGGTCAGATCACCCAGACACTCCATTTCATGTGGTGAAAAGAAATTAAGTCAATTTTCCCCCTGCCAGACCCTCAGCTCTCATCTTGCAGGCCTGGCGAGCCATCCCTCTGCACGCATGGGAGGAGACAACCTTTAAAGGCATTCTCATTATTTCTCAGGGAGATGTCATTAAGTACTGTAAACATGTCCTGAATGAGTCCATGTCACAAAGACTGCAAAGTGTTTATAGAATAAAAACCTATAAGCACCAAAATGAGATAAAACGGGGAGGGGAGAGAGTAAGCGGGAAAGAGAGGGGTTTTTTTGTGTTTTTTTTTTTTAAAGGAAAAGGAAATGTCTTCTTGACCAACACATTAAGCTAAAGGTACAGACTATAAGGTGTATTTGCCCTGGGGAGCTTTGACCAGCTGAAAGCAAGGTTGGAATCTAAGGGGTCCAAGGGCCCACCCTTCCTTTTCTCAAGCTCCTGGCAGACATCCCTAATTGATCTCACCCATTTTCTCTGAACTCATACCTGGCAGACATTGCTAAATGATCACACCCATCTTGCCCTCCAAATTCACACCTGGCCTCAGAATCCTTGGCAAGAAAACCATCCAGTCAAGCAGTCGGAGTTGACTTTAAACTTCCTGATGCTTCTGTTTGCAAGAGGTTCAGGGTGTCCCTATTTCAAGTCTATGACACTCCATTAGAACAAGGAGAATGATTGGCCACGATGTTATGAGGGCACCGTCTTTTTGAACATCATAAAATAACACTTACGTGTTATTTTACTCTGCATTGTTGTTTACAATCAAGTTAAGTAGACAAGAGCCTCACAGTCTGCATTGATTTTAATCCCCCAGAGCTGATACTGTGTGTGCACAGGCCCCAGGTGATGTCTAGACTAGATGGTGCATGGAATTAAGGAGGATCGGTGTGTTCATTTCCAAGGAGGAATGGCAGCATCAAGACTCTCTTTGGGGCTCCACCTTCAGCTACCAGAAACCCTTTACCCCCTCCCCTCATGCACACAGTAGAAATGCCTCGGAGTTTATGCCCCCTCACCGGGGGCAGGCCAGCGACCGACAGTGTTAAAGTAGCCACCTTGCCTTGGGGCAGGAAAATTCTGAGGCACACATTATGCACCAGATTCCCCATGGGCTCGGGCTAAAGCTACCTTTTGCACAATTTTGAGATCACACACCTGCGTGGCTTCCTCCTTTCTGCCCTACTTCTTCCACCTGCTCACCATCCCCGGGAATACTTGTTTAATACATTATCACTTGCACATGAACTGTCCTCTTGGACACAGCAAACCCTCCCCGTGTTTTGTCACTCTAAGGTAGGCCAGACCTGCTCCTGGGACCCCGCTTGACATCTTCCCGCAGCGTGTGCCTGCCAGGGCTCCGTACTAGAGAACAGGGCGCAAGTTTCCTGCGGTGATGAGAACACCCATCATCTGCCCCACATGCCAGGAGCTATGCAGGGACTGCATGCCAGGCAGCCCTGGAAAAAAATGTCACCACATGGGGTGACACAAAACCATTAAAGATCACCCAAAATCTTCCCAGAAGAAAGCATGAGAAGAAACTACAGGGGAACACCAATCTCTGATAGGGATTTTTTGGGGAAAAAATTTCAGGTGTATAAAAGTATTTACTGAAGAAACTAAGAAATTACAAGGAAAAACAACAAAATAAAAATCATATCAACACCAGGAATGACTGCTATTAACATTTTGGTATACATTTTTAGACTTCTATGTACACATAAGCAAATTTAACTTAAAAATTAGAGTAGACTTTTTTATAATCTGCTTTCATTTAATCATAAACGCTAACCACAGAGTTAGCATTTGTGAGGCTATTAAGTAATTTACAAAGTAGTTTTAATCATTTCATTTATTGTATTTCACAGGTACAATCACTTGTTCTGTTCTTAAATAAACAGGGAGAACTTTTGCAGTAAGGGTTGTTAGTCTCTGTAAAGCAATGACTTTAGGGGACTACTCTCTACTCAAATAGGGTCAATATTACTCAAAACAGTCTTGAGGAGGGGCGCCTGGGTGGCTCAGTCTGTTAAGCATCTGACTTTTGGTTTCAGGCTCAGGTCATGATGTCAGAGTCATGAGATAGAGCCCCATGTTGAGCTCCACATCCAGCGGGGAGTCTGCTTGAGATTCTCTCTCCCTTTCCCTCTGCCCCCTCCCCACCCCAGGCCCTGCTTGTACACTCTCTCTCTCTCAAATAAATAAATAAGTCTTTAAAAAAAATCGTTGTTTGTAAAATTTACCCTAGAGCCTATGATACTTCTTTTCACCAAAATGACAGGACTCTTCATATGTTTAAATATTTAAAATCAATCAGAGCCAATTGTTTGGTAAAGCAGAGAAGAAATGGTTAAAAGTTTCTATAGTTAAAATTGAAATGTGGCAAGAAGACTACTGATTTGGATGCTCTGAAGCCTGTGCAGGGAGGACATCCATGTCTCATGGAAGGACCACACATAGGGCCAGTGTTCATTCCACATGCAGAAGCATTAAAAGGATATCATCTACTCGGATTTCTATCTCTATTTTGTCGCATTCATTTTTTCTAAGTAGTGGTCTCAATAATTCCAGAATATATTCACAGGATGTGATTTCGATTTTTGTTTCCTTTCTATTCTGGGTCTCGGCTCCAACTCTGGCCCATGTCTGGAATATCCCATCCCCGGTCAAGACTTCTCAAACCCCTCCAGTCTGAATCTACCCATTCTGGACAGAATGCAGAGCCCATGCTGCACTGACCCCTATCAGAGTGCCGGACCACGAGAAAACCCTACCCGCTCCATCTTTGTTAGCCCCACTGTGCCCAGCACAGGCTCCTTCTCAGAGTTGAAACTTGAAATTCCGAACGGGAAAGTCCTGCCCCCACATCACACAGGAGAGAAACTGAAGCTTATACAGCCGGTCCCTCTCCCCGTACCAGTGATCTGCTGCTGGAGCATGGCACCTCAAGACGTGGCGCATGACATTCACCCCAGACTCTTGCTTTTCAAAACTGCAGTACCTATGCATTCACCATGTGTTCCAAGGCCAGCAGTGTTTGGTCTTCCTTGGAGTTCACTGCACGTTGTTTTCCATCTGCAGTATAGCCCTCGACATCAGAACTGAAATCCTTTACCTGGAGTCCATCATCTGCTAATTCCTGAAATTGAATCCATTTTTTTTTTCCCTTGCAAGAAATACATGTCACTTTCAGCAGATTCTGAAAGGGGGTCTGTGTTCATTTTCTTTTCTTTCTTTTTTTTTTTTTTAAGATTTTATTTATTTACTTGACAGAGAGAGACACAGCGAGAGAGGGAACATAAGCAGGGGGAGCGGGAGAGGGAGAAGCAGGCTTCCCGCGGAGCAGGGAGCCCGATGCAGGGCTCGATCCCAGGACCCTGGGACCATGACCTGAGCCGAAGGCAGACGCTTAACGACTGAGCCACCCAGGCGCCCCTGTGTTCATTTTCTATGGCTACTGCAACCAGTGACCACACCGTGGCTTAAAACACAGATTTCTTTTCTGACATTTCTGCTAAGTTAGAGGTCCAACATTGGTTTCACGGGACTAACATCGAGATATGGGCAGAGTTGCTGTCCCTCTGGAGGCTCCAGGGGACCACTGCCTGAGGAGAATCTGTTTCTTTACCCCTTCCAGCTTTGAGAGGCAGCCTCTTTGCCCATCTTCAAAGCCAGCAAGGCAGGAGTGGGGTTTTGAGTCCTTCCCCTGTTCCTGTCCTCTATAGTCACATCTTCTGAACTCCCCATTTCTGCCTTCCTCTTCCACTTTTAAGGACTCTTGTGATTATATTGAGCGCCCCCAAACCCTAGAGAAAACAGACCAAAAGACACATCATGAAATGTGATGGGTACTCATACATCAATACTTGACTGACACTTCATTCATTAAGTATCTATTGAGCATTTACTCTATACCCATCAGTGTGCTTAGATGGTAAGACACAGTTAGAAACAAAAGAGGTATAGGGTGACAACTATCCTGATTTATCCACGACAAAGGTTTCTGGGGACACAGGATCTTCGGTGCTAAAACTGAGAGAGTCCCACGCAAACTGAGATCATGGCACACTCTAGGTGCAGTCTCTGCCCTGAAGAGTTTATAACCCAGTGCAGGACGGGAACAAAATGCCATTGAGCATACTTCCCCAGTGACCATATGTGCTTTAAGGGGAAAGGGAAGGGTGAGATAGAAATGAACAAAACCGGTGGCAAGGCTTCCTGTGCGAGGACCCCTTTTGGATGACATTGATTGTACCCAAACCCATGCCAGAAGCAGGCTAAGTGCTATACACGTGATCTTTAAAGCTCACAAAAGCCCCATGCGGTGAGGATGGTTATTGCCTACAGCTTGCAGAGGAAATAAACCAAGAGAAATAACTGGTCCAAACATCACAAAACTACTGTTTTAGGTCAGGTTCCCCAGAAACAGACCCTGACACAAGGAATCACGAGCAAGCGGTTTATTAAGGAAATGCTCCCAGGAGAAATGAGTAGCTAGCAAGATTTAGGGAAAATTCCAGAGAGGGTGCTTTCTCTTGATCTGGTAAGGGAACTCCAAGGTGTAAGTTACCCCTCAGTTTCTCCCAAAAGGAAGTGGGGTTCATTCTCCCACACCCTGAGGTGGCTGGCTATGGACCATTCTGGGAGCATGTAAAACTACCAGGCGTTTCTGGCTCTCTCTGCCATATGGGCAAAGCAACTTCTGCTCAGGAACTGGCCACCAAACAAGAGTCACATACTTGGGGCTGTTGAAAACAGAAGCACACCAAGGCTGGGAGAGACGACACAGAAACAGAAAAGGTAGCCAAGGTGTTCTGCGTGGAGTATCAGCAGTATCCACATCTCTTCAGCTAGTAAGTGGTAAAGCAGAATGTGAAGTTCCAAAGCAAGGTTGCTAAGCTTCTCTTCCAATCCATCTACTTTCACATTCTTATGAATTTTCTTAAAACCTAAGATCTATGGGTTTTTTTTTTTTCAGATTTTTTTCTTTTGCAGGAATACTTCTATTCACCAGGATTGTTGCCAAAAATATTAAAACTCCAAGTGTGCTGCCATTCAAAATCAACTGTCGGCGTAGCAGCGTGACCCATAGGTAATTTACTACAGTTTCCTTCTGACACTTGACTTGCTAATAACAGATAATTAATTAGCATATCACTGATAAGATTATGAAGATTAAATACAACTCTGGATCTCAGTGATTTTTCACATTGCTCTCAGGCATCAGAACCCATGTTAGAATTTTCTTATACACACAGGCTGTAGTTACGCCAGTGCCTTTGTGTAAATGGGAGCCTAGGAGGCAGTATTGTGTCTTTTCGGAATTGTTATAGGAGTGGTAACTCCTAATTTCAAACATCAGAAGGCCTTCTTATTCACTGCAAATGTGATGTTATAGTGTGACCTTGGCTCTTTACTATCTCGGAGAACAGATCCTTTATGGGCTCCAGATGGGAAGTGTAAAGTTAATAACCCCTTGTAGACTAACACCCATATGTTTTCCAGGCACTGCAGAGATGTACTTTGTTCATAGTATCATTTATTTAAATGAAATTAACATATAAATGATGATAGATTGTTGTTTCCAAAATTTGTGCTAGACATAGCAAAAAAAAAGAAGTATTTAATATAGGCATCAAAAGTCTGAAAGAAGAAATAGGTCATCCAAATGATGATTAAAGATCATCAACCTCTTGTAATTTTCTGTGTGTGTGTGTGCACGTGCTTGTGAGCGCACTATAAGTATGTTTGGAACAAGTCATTTTCATGCCCAAAAATAAACAAACACAAAAATCACGGTTCAAACCTGTCAAACATTTATGTGTTTGCTTCACTTAGGACTAGGTTTGACCACAAGTAACAGAGATCCACAATGGTGACTGAAACAAGAAAGAAATTCATTTTTCTCAGATGTAAAATCCAAATCTGCTACATAAATTCCTTACAGCTCACTAATCAGCTATCTCTAACTTCATGATCCAAGATGGCAAACCATATTCCCTTTTCAAGCAGGAAGCTGGGTCAGTTGTGTTTGAAGGAAGGATCCACAAAGTGGCTCCCACACTTTTGCTTGTGTCTTATTGGCCTGACCTGGTCACATGGTCATGCCTAACCCCATGCAAGGCTGGGAATGTAGTCTTTTATATGAGTAGCCAAGAACCCTCCTAAGAACTGGGAGTATATTACTGTGGACAAGGGGTGAACGGATCTCAGGGAGTAAAAACAGTCTCTGTCATAAGCATTTATGGTAATTTCTAAAGATGTGAGTATGGCTAATTTCAATAAGGACTATTTCTGTTTCCTCTTTGTTTATGCCCAGAAGGAATTGCTTTTATCCCTCAGCTTGCTTATTCCAGAGTTAGAATTAAATCTAAGGCCAACTCTTTTTTTTTTTTTTTTTGACAGAGAGAGACACAGTGAGAGAGGGAACACTAGCAGAGGGAGAGGCAGAGGGAGAAGCAGTCTTCCGGCTGAGCAGGGAGCCCGATGTGGGGCTCAATCCCAGGACCCCGGGATCATGACCTGAGCCGAAGGCAAACACTTAATGACTGAGCCACGCAGGCCCCCCTAAATCTGAGGCCAACTCTTTTTTTTTTTTTTTAAGATTTTATTTATTTGAGAGAGAGAGACAAAGAGAGCAGAGGCAGGGGCAGAGGGAGAGGGAGAAGCAGACTCCCCGCTGAGCAGGGAGCCCGAAGTGGGGCTTGATCCCAGGACCCTGAGATCATGACCTGAGCCGAAGGCAGACGCTTAACCGACTGAGCCACCCAGGCACCCCTGAGGCCAAATCTTAATTGACATGTTGAATGAAGTCTTTTTGGAACATGTGAAATCAATCTGTGGCAACACCAGGTCCCTTTGGCAGAACCCAGTTCTATAATGGATCATTTTATTGCTTCAGGGTCAGAGAGCCTCCTCACCCAAGGCTATGTCTTTTCTTCCAGGAGTCCCCCATGCAGTGACTTTCCATGAGGGGCAGATGCCCATTTGGTGATTATAAACTTTAGGGAGAATGTGCTGTATGGAGGAGAATGGGCATCTGGCTACCTGAGCTCCATCTTGGCTCTGCCATATCCAGTCAGTGTGATGCTGGCTGAGTCAATTTCCTCCTTGCTAACATCAAGGTAACAACCCCTGATTCAAAGGTTGTTGAATTAAATAAACTAATATGCGCAAACTGCTAGCTTTTCAACCCCCCTCTGCCTACTTCATGTATGCCCCAGGCTAAGGTAGAATTTACTCCCAAATAAATGGTCAAGGACATGGCTTTGGCTTTCTTATTGAACTTTGCAAAGTTCAGGGAATTCTCAAATATTCTCAGGAATATTCAAAACAGCCTCATTACACTGAGGGTTCTGATTTTTCTTGTGGTGGCCAACTTTTTTCTTTAGTTAATAGCCAACTAACTATGTTTAGTTTTTGACCTATGGTGGCTACTCCAATTGCTTCCAAGTATTGGATCATTTTCCCATCTTTTCCTCCAGGCCCAGAAATTCTACTTCACTCAGAATAAAACAGAGGTTTAATGTACTTATTCTCAGAACATCAGTTGAATCACTGATGTAAAATATGGAAAACCTGAGGATAGCAGGTTAGAGTAGTGGTTGTCAAAGTAGGGTTTGTGGACCAGGAACATCAGCGTCAGCTGGAAACTTGTCAGAAATGTAAATTCTTGGGTGCCTGGGTGGCTCAGTTGGTTAAGCGACTGCCTTCGGCTCAGGTCATGATCCTGGAGTCCCAGGATCGAGTCCCACATTGGGCTCCCTGCTCAGCGGGGGGTCTGCTTCTCCCTCTGACCCTTTTCCCTCTCGTGCTCTCTGTCTCTCATTCTCTCTCTCAAATAAATAAATAAAATCGTAAAAAAAAAAAAAAAGAAATGTAAATTCTTCGGCCCCCGTACAAACGTACTGAATCATAAACTCTGAGAACAGAATTCAACAATCTGTTTTAACAAGCTCTCAACAGGAGTCCTGTAAAATTTGAGAATCACTGCTCAAGAGGAACCCAAAGGATAAACATAGGAGAGCCTTCCTTGAGAATCTTGGTCCTAGTCTTAAATCCCCCCACCTATCCCATATGCAGTCAGCATTTGGAGGCTTACCTTAACACAAGCGGGTTTTCCAGTGTTGGTCCTGTGCCTTTGGGAAAAAAAACAAAAACAAAAACACAAAAAAACAACTAAACATTTGTGAAAATTTTAGAGGGCATAAATACTAGTCTTGGCCAATCTTTCCCTACCTGTTCTCCAGTTTAAAAAAAAAAAAATGGTTGATAAACTTTTAAGCCACATGACCTAGAAAAGGCTCCAGCTGCTGACGGTGGATCTGACCACTCCACAGGCAATAAAGGGCTGGCTAACCTGCCTTTATTTGCTTTCTGCTCAAGATAAACATTTATCACTGGGTGTATTGATTAACACCATATCACTTCCTTCCTTACACTTTCACAAAGGGAGCAGGCTCCCCTTGGGAACTCAAACCTTTGTGGAGCTCAAGAGACCCCACGTGCTCCTGTGGCTATGAAGCACTGTGGGCTACAAGAAAGTGTGGGACCCTCTGTGCCAAGGAGAAGCCAGTCACCATATTCCAGAGCTGGTTTGAGTATTCATGATGCTCTTGGGGGGGCCAATCAGCGAGCAAAATGGTTGCTACAGAGTGAGATGCGGAATCCACCGTATGATATGAAAAGGTTGTAGGAAGTAGCATTGCCCAAGTGCAGAATCCCTACTGAAAATGTCTACATTATTCATGGCCTGGAAAATAGGCTACAAATAAACCTTCCATTTTTTGAAGTTCTGCTTTGTTTTTGTATTTTTGTTTTTGTTTTTCTATTTTTGCCAATGATGGAAAGGAGAACTAGAGAGAAACCAACAATATTGGCTTGACTTGCAATTTACAAAGAACATATTAATAAGTAGGTATGGTCTGAGTGTGTTTTAATATTTGAGGCTGCCTCAGTTCCTATCTAGAAGTCTGTGCAGTATAAATTATAAATAGATGGATAAGTATGTATTGATTCACCACCAACTCTTCTCTGATCTTCTGATTTTCTGTTGATATCCAATTACTGTAGCTAATAATGTGGTTTTTGAGCCTATTTAACTGGTGAATTAAATCATCTCTATTTTAAAACCATGATTATGCATCCTGAGAAGAATATTTTAGTTAAACAGTTTAAAGGGGTTAATTCATGACTAGTTACAAACTGTGACTAACCTGACCTACTGTTTTCCAGACAAATTATTGTGACATTAAATTTAACAATTTCTTATTTTGCTATTTTGGTTCTGGAGAGAATCTTGGTGGTCTGTCTATCCTTTAAGGGAACTGATATAGAAGGAAGGCTTTGGGGCTGTACCTATGAGTTCCTGGAGAGTCAATGATTAGGGTAATTGGTTACAATTGCTTCTTCATGTTTTTCTGCAGATATATTCTGGCTTAAAAATTTAAAAGTCACCTTTGTTGGGCGCCTGGGTGGCTCAGTTGGTTAGGCGACTGCCTTCGGCTCAGGTCATGATCCTGGAGTCCCGGGATCGAGTACCGCATCGGGCTCCCTGCTCGGCAGGGAGTCTGCTTCTCCCTCTGACCCTCCCCCCTCTCATGTGTTTTCTCTCATTCTCTCTCTCTCAAATAAATAAATAAATAAAAAAAATCTTTAAAAAAAAAAATAAATAAAAATAAAAGTCACCTTTGTTAAAAACTTGGCACAGGACGGGGCGCCTGGGTGGCTCAGTTGGTTAAGCGACTGCCTTCGGCTCAGGTCATGATCCTGGAGTCCCTGGATCGAGTCCCGCATCGGGCTCCCTGCTCGGCGGGGAGCCTGCTTCTGCCTCTGACCCTCCCCCCTCTCATGTGCTCTCTCTCTCTCATTCTATCTGTCTCAAATAAAAATAAAAAATTAAAAAAAGAACTTGGCACAGGTTTTTTTTTGTTTGTTTTCTACCTTTAATTTTGCAATAATTTTAGATTCATATGTGGTTGTAAGAATTAATACAAAGAGAGTCCATGTATTCCTTAGCTAATGGTAACACCTTGTAAAATTATTGGATAATATCACTACTGGGATATTGACACTGAGAGCACCAAGATTAAAACATTTGCATCACCATAAGGCTCCCTCATGTTGTCCTTTTACAGGAGGCAAACTCTCGTCTTTCTCATCTTACCCTTTCCTTCACTCCTGGCAACCGCTAATTTGTCCTCTGCTTCTATAATCTATATTTTGTCATTTCAAGAATGTTTTATAAATGGAATGACACATTATGCAATTTTTGGAGATTTAATTTTTTCCCTTCAATATAAATCTCTGGAATTCATCCAGGTTATTGCATGTATCAATATTTTGCTCCTTTTTATTGCTGAGTAGTATTCCATGACATGGATGTACCACACTATATTTAACAATTATATTTATTTCATTATATTTAACAATTCACTCACTGAAGGAAATCAAAGTTGTTTCAGGGGCTGTTATGAAAACAGTTTCCATAAGTATTTGTGTACAAATTTTTGTGTGAGCATAAGTCTTCACTGCTCCCCATGGGATAATGTTCAGGAGTGCACCTGCTGAGTCATATGGTAGTAGCGTCTTTTGTTTTGAAAAAAATAGTGAATTGTTTCCCACACTAGCTGTGGCATTTTACCTTCCCACCAGAAATACAAGAGGGATTCAGTTTCTTTGCCTCCTACCCAGTTTTTGGTATTGTCACTATTCCTTACTGTGGTTTCAAATTTCATCTCTCTAACTGGTGTAAGGTGGTATCTCAATGTGGTTTTGATTTGAATTTCCCTGATGGCTAATGATGATGAACATTTTTTCATGTGTCTGTTAGCCATTTGTATGTCTTCTTCAGAGAAGTGTCTTTTCATCTCTTCTGCCCACTTTTTGACTTGATTATTTGTTTTTTGGGTGTTGAGTTTGAGAAGTTCTTTATAGATCTTGGAAAGCAGCCCTTTATCTGTATATGTGATATAATATGTGATACATATTATCACATACCCTGTATCTGTAGTGTCATTTGCAAATATCTTCTCCCATTCTGTGGGTTGCCTCTTTGTTTTGTTGACTGTTTCCTTTGCTGTGCAGAAGCTTTTTATCTTGATGAAGTCCAATGTTCATAGCAGCAATGTCCACAATAGCCAAACTGTGGAAAGCGCTGAGATGCCCTTCAACAGATGAATGGAGAAAGAAGACGTGGTCCATATATACAATGGAATATTACTCAGCCATCAGAAAGGATGAATACCCAACTTTTACATCAGCATGGATGGGACTGGAGGAGATTATGCTAAGTGAAATAAGTCAAGCAGAGAAAGTCAATTATCATATGGTTTCACTTATTTGTGGAACATAAGGAATAGCATGGAGGACATTAGGAGAAGGAAGGGAAAAATGAAGGGGGGGGATTTGGAGGGAGAGATGAACCATGAGAGACTATGGACTCTGAGAAACAAACAGGGTTTTAGAGGGGGGGGAGGGGGGACTGGTTAGCCCTGTGATGGGTATTAAGGAGGGCACGTACTGCATGGAGCACTGGGTGTTATACGAAAACAATGGATCGTGGATCACCACATCAAAAACTAATGATGTATTGTATGGTGACTAACATAACATAATAAAATTTTAAAAAATTAAAAAAAAATTCATTTCTCTAATGGGTAATGATTTTCCCAATTCCTAATTAATTTCCATGTGATTAATTGCAATCTGTATAACCTCTCCATAAAATGTCTCTTTGTGCCCATTTTTAAATAGGATTATATGGCTTTTTGCCATTGAGTTTTGAGAGTTTGTAACAATTCTATACACTATCTTCTTTGGATAAGTCATTTGCAAGTATTTCCTCCCATAGACAAGTCTGTGGCTTGTCTCATCCTCTTAACAGGGTCTTCCACAAAGCAAAATTTGTAATTTTGACAAAGTCCAATTTCTAAAATTTTTCTTTTATGGATCATGTGTTTGATGTCAAGTCTAAGAGCCTTTACTTCATCATAAATGTTTTCTTCTAAAAATTTTATAGTTTTACATTTGCTTTTAAGCCCATAATTCATTTTGAGTTAATTTTTGTCTAAGGTTAGAGACTTAGGTCAAGGTTCATATTTTGCCTATAGATATCCAATTACTTTATTGAAAAGGCTATCTTTTCTCCATTGAATGAATTTTGCAACTTCATCAAAGCCCTTTTGGGCAAATTTAGAGTGGGTTTATTTTGGGTTCTCGATTCTGTTCCATTGATCTTTGTGTCCATCCCTCTGCCAGTTCCACACAGTATTGATTACTGTAGCTACAAATAAGTCTTAAGGTCCAATAAACCTTCCACTTTCTTCTTTTTCAAAATTGTTTAAACTATTTTAGTCCCTTTGCCTTTCCATACAAATGTTAGAAGGATCTTGCCTCTAGCTAATTAAATTTTTGCTGGAATTTTGATAGGAATTTCATTAAACCTGTATGTGAATTTGGGGAGAATTGACATCCTGACCATATTGGGTTTTCTAATTCATGAACACAGTGTTTATTTTCCATTTATTTAGATCTTCATTGGTTTCTTTCAACAGAAGTACATAGTCAAATAAGCCCAGGATGTGTTTTGTTAAATTTATATCTACTAAGCAGTTCTTTTTTAAACAATTATAAACAGTATTACATTTTGTTGTCCATTTGTTCATTGTTAGTATGTAAAAATACAATTAGTTTTTGTGTTTCTCTTATATCCTACAAACTTGCTAAATTCATTTGTTAGTTCCAATAGATCTTTTTGTAGATTTTTTGGGACTTTCAATGTAGACAAGTGTGTCATCTCCAAATAGAGACAGTTTTCATTCTTTCTTTCTGATATGTATGTTTTTTATTTACTTTCCCTGCTTTATTGCATGTCCTAGAGATTTCAGCACTATGTTGAATAAGACTAGTGAAAGTGAACAGCTTCTCTTACTCTCAATCTCAGGAGAAAGCAGTCTTTCACCAGTAAGTATAATGTTAGATATGGGTTTATGTAAGTAGTCTTCATCATGTTGAGGATGTATTCTTTTATTCTAAGAGTTTTTATCATAAATGGGTATTGAATTTTGTCAATTGCTTTTTCTGTGTAGATTGATATAATCATGTGATTTTTCCTCTGTTGACTGTTAGTATGGTTAATGACATTCACTAATTTTCAAATTGAACCAGCCTTGCATCTTTGGAATATATCCAATTTGGTCATGGTATATAATTATTTGTATATATTACTGTATTCTATTCTAATGTTTTAAAGATGTGTGTGTGTGTATCTGTGTGTGTGTGTGTGTGTCTGTGTATCTGTGTGTGTGTGTGTGTGTCTATATTCAGGAGGGATATAGAGCTATAGTTTTCTTTTGCAATGTCATTGGTTTTGGTATCAGGGTAATGATAGCTTTATAAAATGAATTAGGAAGTGTTTCTTTTGTCTTCTGGAAGAGACTGTTCAGAATTAGTGTTAATTTTTCTTTACATATTTGGAAGCATTCTCCAGTGAGACCATCTGGAATCAGAGATTTCTTTTGAGGGGTGTTATTAAATTACCAATTCAATTACCTTTATAGTAACAGGGCTACTCAGATATCTATTTCATATTGGGTGAATTATGGCAGTTTGTGATTTTCAATAAATGTATCCATTTCAGTTGTAAAGTTTATGTGCATCGAGTTGTCTGTAGTATTTCTTTATTACTATTTTGTTGTCTGCATATCTGCCGTGATACCGCCTCTTTCATTCCTGATCTTAGTAATTTGCATCTTCTGTTTATTTTCTTTGTAATCTTGCTAGAGGTTTATCAGTTTTATTATTCATTTCAAAGAACCCACTCTTTGTTTCATTGAGTTTCTTTATTCTTTTCTGTTTTAAATGTCATTGATTTCTTATTTTTATTAGTTTCTTCTTTTTGCTTTGGGTCTATTTTTTCTCGTTTCTCTAGGTTTTTTAGGTGGGTGCTTATATTATGAATTTGAGACTCTTTTCTAATGTGTACATTTAATGCTATAAATCTCCCTCACAGCACTGCTTTAGCTGTGTACACAAATGTATCTTCATTTCTATTCAGTTCAGGTTTTTGTCTGTTTGGGGACTTGAGACTTCCTCTTTGATTCACATATTATTTAGGACTGTGTGTTTAGTTTCCAAATGTTTAGAGATTTTCTTGTTATCTGTTACTAATTCCTACTTTTACTTCACTGTAGCCCAAGAATACAGTCTGTATGATACCAAGTTCTGTAAAATTATGGAGATTTTTGATGGCCCAGGATATAGTCAAAATTGGTACATGTTTCATGGGCAGTTGGAAATAATGTGTATTCTGCTATTGGTGGGTGGAGTGTTCTATAAATGTTGAAGAGATCCAGTTGATTGATGGTGCTGTTCAATCTTTTTTTTTCTTGGTCAGTCTAACTGAAGTTTTGTCAGTTTTGTTGATCTTTTCATAGAAACAACTTTGGACTTTGTTTCTTTTCTCCATTTTTTCCTCTATTCACTATTTTATTTATCTTCACTGTAATCCTAATTATTTTCTTTCTTCTTTTTTTTATATTTTATTTTATTTTATTTATTTTTTTTAAAGATTTATTTATTTATTTGAGAGAGAGACAGAGAGCATGAGAGGGAGGAGGGTCAGAGGGAGAAGCAGACTCCCCGCCGAGCAGGGAGCCCGATGCGGGACTCGATCCCGGAACTCCAGGATCATGACCTGAGCCGAAGGCAGGCGCCCTATTTTCTTTCTTCTGACTCTTTAAATTTAGTTTACTATTCTTCCAGGTTTTGATTTTATATCCTTTTTTTAATGTAGACAAACATTGACAATCTTTCATTTTTGCCAAATCATTCAAAATTTGAAAGAAAAAAGAAAAGTTTTTGTGTGGATAGGTTTCAGCCTGTGACCTGAGATTTCATATCTTTCTTACAGTCTGATTTTTTTCTAAATATGCAGGCCAGTAATTCATTTTCACTGTTGGAGCAAGAAATAGATAATCTCTATGCTTTTTTCCCTAATTAATTATGCATTGGAATATAATTAGAGTGGTAAAAAGGGAAAGTCCAGCTTCTGTTACATGCTACTGAGGTCCACTTTCTAAACATGACCTCCTCTCAAGAAGGATGAAATCTCTCATAAAGTCTGTAGGTGAAGAATCATCCTATTCAGTCTTGGATTTTCACTCTTTCCACATTCCCCATGTTTCTCTTGTCCTTTTCTTCCTAGTACCTACTAGGCATCCATGGTTTATTTGTTCATTCAAATGTCCATCCATTCATTCATAAATTCACTCACTCATTCACCGAACCAAACCTGTAAAGGTCCTATTACAAGCAGGACCTAGTATGTGAAGATGCACGAAATAACCTAAATCTTGACCTTGAGAAACTCATTGTCCATGACTGTCCCATAAGCCACATGTCAGGAACCAAACCCAGGAGCACAGACATCTGTCTGGTCCTTGATATGTCATTTACTCTTCGGCCACAGGTACTGTATGCTTAAGGTTGTCTGGACCACAGGGAATGAAAATAAGAGTCTTCTATTTAAAAAAAAACAAAAACAAAACAAAAAACAAAAACTAACCAGAACACATCTGTTTAAGTGAGCAGAGAATTCTCTAGAGCAGTCAGTTCAGAAAGATAAATTCTTCTTCTGTTGATGATCAGAGAGATTGAGAAATTTGTAGCACATCCTGTCAGTTCTCCTCCTGTACCTTGTTAGGCCACCCCGGGGGACACATGCCAAAGGATCCAAACATGCCTGAAGGCTTCCACCTTCCCTCAGCCTGAAGGAATTCTCTGGCCACAGGAGTGTGTGGGGATGCATTTGAGGCAGGCTGGAAGCTCTGAGGTGCCAACCACTAATCAAACAGGGCAGGGAATTAGTGGATCAATAGCCTTGGTAGGATGAGTCTGAGGCATGTTCTAAGTCTCTCTGAAACTCCCCAGTTGATATGAACCCTAATTGCACAGAATTTCTGTTTTAAAATAACATGCATATGTATGTATCTGTACATATTTTTACATGCACATATTATTAACTAGTAAAATACCCTAGAGGACACTTGGGAATTGAGAGGCAGAGGTGGGAATAAGACTAACTTATCTTTTTTAGGAGCTAGACTGCCTAGATTTCAATCCCAACACCACAACTGGCTGTGTGTCCCTGGGCAAGTTGCTTAACCTCTCTGCAAACTGAGGATAATGACTGCACAAATCTTACAGATCATTGTGAGAATCACAGGAATAAATACATGAAAAGTGCTTAGAACAGTGTCTGGCACAGATAAGTTTCACATAAAAGCTAAGGGTCATCATCAACATCATTATTATTACCATGTATTTTCTTTGTGTAATTTTGTTACATATTTTTGTATTAAATTTTTCAAAAAATAGTAACTTGAAAACACCTATAGACATGTGAAAGTAGTTTTCTGACAAAAATCAATCAGGAATTATTATTTAAGCCATAACTGCATTTTATCAGAGAATGCTATAGGATACTTCCTCTATACCTGTAACTTTAAAGAATTTAAGTAATGCAACGAGATCTGCTTAGAATATAAAATAACACAGAAGAGAAGATGAGTCTTTGGGGATATACCAATAGCTGATTTTTCAGTTCAGCTCCATAAGAATGTTCCTTTATGCCAGTTTCATAATTTTGTTCCTCATAACCACTTATTTCTGTGTTGGCTACTAGAGGATGCTTATTTAACTATGATTTCATGTTCTGCTTAGGCAACAGGGATATAATCTGTCTGCAAGCCTTTGCAAGGGAAAACCAATTATGGATCAGCTGGAAAAAAATTATCTGCTAAAGTTGTTTGCTGATATTGGGTGCCTGTATTGACTGGTGACCAAGTCCCCCTGGAGCTGGGACCTGCAACCATATCATCTTCATCAGAAAAAAGAAATCAAAGTTTAGGAACGGTGGGGAAATATACAGGATAAACACGTCCACAAGCGTCCACATCAAACACCACGCATAGAGGACAATAGCCTTGATTGGCCGTGAGGGCTAGAGGCTGATCATGTTCATTCTTTGGTCAGCATCAGCTGGATCCCACACATGGCAGCTGTGTTTGACCCAACATTCACCAACTCTGAACTGCTTCTGAGTAGAAAGACCTCTCAAGGGGTGTGTTTCGTTTTGTTTTGTTTCGTATTGTTTCTTTTACTGGGAGTCCAGCAGAACGCCGTATTTAAATATCAAACACTGGTAATCATTTCAGCGGTACTGTTAGTTTGAATAAAATGTCTTTCCCATTGTAGCTAATTGCTTGAATATCTGCAAACTGATATACTCTTTGTAGACATTTATGCTGTCCTCTTTTTATAACTTTATTTCATTTTCTGTTCATTTCTGGTGTTGACTCAAAGGGCCTTTATCACTTGACCCTGATAATCGGTGCTTTATAGCTGCTGGTGTGATTGGGAGCAGTTGAAGCAGCAGCGAGCAATAATACACACATATAAATATTTGAACAGGAAAAAGAAAGTCTGTCTGATGTAGGCCAAGGAAGAAATGCATTTAAACAAATAATGCCACTAGAGGGACCTTGACTCTCAACCAGGGCTAGGCAAGGTCACCCTACCCTTGCACTACTGTAGGTGGCCACAAGTGCCACGGCCGATTTCAAAGAACCAGCACATTCCAGACCCCACTTTAGGGCGCCCAGCCCGGGGTCCGCTCTGGTGGGCTTATGACGTCATTATCATGTATCACTAAAATAACTCCCTCTGAGAAGAATAAATTTGCTCTGACCAGGGGTTAAAGACCTGAGGGGTTTTAATTAGTTTACCCAGCCTTTGCATTTGGTCACCAAATGTTATTGCGGGGTTCAAAGAACATGACGCTGTGTGTCTCCCTTTCCCGTTTTCCCGGGGGCCTCTCCCCCCTTTTCCGCACCTCTTGTGAATAGTCGAAAATGAGTGCAAAATGACATTCGACTTAGAAAGTGAGAGCACCAGGAAGCAAAACTGGAGGCAAACAGAGCAGCTAATTTGGCCAGGCATAGCTGGTGCTGTCCGCGGTTGTCCCTGACAGCGGGGCCGGCTCCGAACCACCTGTGTTTGCTCACTAGCTTTCCCCAATCTGCGAGAAAATGGCCCAGGCTGGTCACATGGCAGCCAGATAGGCCAGGCACCATGGGAATACAAAAGCCGGAGCTTTTAGCAGAGTTAATCATTAATGCGCCTTTTCTTTGTCCCATTCAGGAGTGCTGACAGGGCTTTGATAGCCCTTATTTGCCACGGGGCGGCTGTAGCCATAGCCAGGTACTAATGAGCCCATTGGCTCCACGCATCCCTCCAAGTCCCACAGAGCCAGATCTGGACCTGGACGCTGCCCTCCTCCTGAATCCTGCCCCAAACACACCGCCTGGCCCCTGGGTGCGCCCCCACCCCTTTGGGGCTTGATATTGAGCCTCCTCTCAGCTTGGTCCTGTATTTTTCTGCGCATCACCTGCCTAAGCCCCGAGTAGCAAGGCTAGACGTGTGATTAGTGAGACTGGGGATCCTCCTCCAGGTGTTATCTTTCCCCGAACCAGAGAAATTAAAGATAAAGTAAAAAAAAAACAAACACCAAAAACTAAACTGAATATGTTTTTTGTTCTCTTAAATGTGTACCAAGGGTGGACCATTTTGCTCTAACAGCAATGGGCTATTCTCTTCTTTTCTTCCCCAAATTTAGTTTTGGGTTTCACCCACTGGCAAGATATTCTGATATTTATATCTCAACATCTAAAATACAGGTTTCCCTGACTGCTTTTTTTTTTTTTTTTAGTGGAAAAACCCACCTTACCAGTCTTCACAGTAAGTGGCTGTGTGTCAACAGACTACATTCAGGGTAAATGAGAACCAAATTAAAACCCCCTTGCTACCTGTTCTTTTATCTGACTCTATGAAGCTGCTCCACTCGCACGAACAAGATATCCAAGCCCTCCGAATTTATGCTTCTGCCTCCAGCTTGCTGAAAGTGTTCTTTCGATTTGTGCTGCCACGGTCCTGCCAGCCCCCTTGAACACACAAACTGGCTGTCAAGATACAAACCGTGAGTATCCAACTGTCCTTTAAGAGTAGTTGGAAACAAGCACATAAAAAGTACATCTTTGAAGCCTGGCTTATAAAGGACAGACATTTTAAAATTTTGAGCTATTTAAAGAGAAGGGCTTTTTCTAGGCACTGAGCACATGAAAGTATTGCTGGTGACTGTTGATCGTGTAGGAAGACATTGTCAGTAAAGATACTACATTCAAAACATGGTTGTGTGTTCATAGATCTCCCGTTGGCCAGAGTCAAAATACCTTTAAAGATTTTATCCAATTGATCTTTACCACAACAAGGGCATACTGGATGATGACAAATTTTATTGCCTTTTTTTTTTTTTTAACAGATGAGGAAGTAAAAGTTGGCTGACTTGCTTCATCATCTTGGAACCGGAACAACAGATGATTAGAATCCCAGAAAGATTAGATTGTGTGACCTGTGTTTTGGGATAGAAGGACTGCTTATTATTGCACACTACATCCTGTGCCTTGCAGCTTGGTTTTATTCTTTTTTTTTTTTTAAGATTTATTTATTTATTTGAGACAGAGAGAATGAGAGACAGAGAGCATGAGAGGGAGGAGGGTCAGAGGGAGAAGCAGACTCCCTGCCGAGCAGGGAGCCCGATGCGGGACTCGATCCCGGGACTCCAGGATCATGACCTGAGCCGAAGGCAGTCGCCCAACCAACTGAGCCACCCAGGCGCCCGCTTGGTTTTATTCTTAAGGGAATTGCTCATCCTCCCTTGAGTTTATTGGTCATCTACTATGCACTCAGCTCTGAAGGAAATAAAGATGGAGACGATATGTTTCCTATACCGGAGCAGTAGCTCAGGAGATAAGAAAGGTACCACAAATAAATACAGCACCCAAAGGAAATGTATTCCACATTTAACTGTCACATGAAGAAACGCTGTAGTATTTACATCCTGGTAGAGCTTTGTCCCAGATCCGAAAACTCTCCAGAGGGAGGAAAAGCTGATGATTTCAGAATGCCTAGACGTTAGAATGTGGAAAGTATCCAATTCAAATAACGTTATCAGTTTTAACATAATGAGCAGTCTGTGGTAAATCAGCCCCTACTTTTCAAAATGCTTTTCATACAGGGAGCATGACTGAAGTCTATACCCTGCATAGTTCATTTCATCTCCGGCTCATCAAGCGCAGATTTGTGTAAAAAGTTAAAGTTGATTCTACTGTAAAAAAATCCATCTTTGTTTCTCTGCCATATGTAGTTGGTCTAGAATACAAGCTTTGGCTTTGAAAGGGGCCAAAGCTGTTGACTAAGCATGCATTCAGACAAATATGTTTCACTACATCCAAGGGACAGAAGAAAAAACTAGTCTGTGATTTTTTGGGGAAAAATTATCTGAATTACTCCTTCTTAAGATTTAACCAGCAATTAAAATGACCATTTGGGGCAGATTAATGGAGGTCAAATTGATGTATTGGTATTAATTGATATTGACATTCTCCTGCAATTGCTAAAGTAGATTGAATCAAGAGAGAAACGGATTTGTGCTGTGCATAGTCTCATTTCCTGGGGCAAAGACAGAAGTTTTAGTTTAGGATACCCCTAGTGCAACCACTAAGTCAAAAATCTGAGTACAGATTGCTTATTTGGAACATGATTCCTGGAAACAGGGTGAGGGAGAGAAGAGACAAAGAAGAGAGGAGAGCCACCAAAGAGTGGGTTATTTATCAGGTTACCAGTGTGTATGACTGGAGCCTAACCTACAGGACACCCAGTGAGGAACCATGCAGAATCCACTCCAGGACTGTCCCACTGGGGGAAGGGAACCTGGGCTATTTTCCCACCAACTCCTGTCCTTCATGGATTGAGGGATTCTTCTGGGGGTGTACTCTCCAGTACTCTGACCATTTCACCCACTGGGGAATACATTCCTCTGTTCAGAGAACACCTTCTCACAGACGAAGCATTCGGTATATAGGGAAACTATCTGCAGATGACCTCAGATGGGCCAAGGGGATATGGGCAAGGCATCAACTGCATCAGACACAACAGACTTCACTGAAGCATAAGTGGAGGGAAGAGTAAGAAGGCTAATGCTTGTTTACACAGCTCATAATGAGAGCCATAGTCATGGAAACCTCTGAACATAAGACAGCAAGAAGCTGCTTCTTGAACAACCACAGTTCTCTCTGGTGCCTTCCATTTGCAATAAAAGCATATTCTAGCCCAGAGAAACAGGCTCCACCAGGGCCAGAGACTGCAGGTGTCCAGTGGGTTTATTGTAAAAGCATAAGAAAGCAGTCATGAGCTCTGGGAGGTTCCACTACAAAAGCTTTGCAAATGCCCCATTACGTTCCTTATGGGATCTTATCTTCCCAATAGCCTGGGGAGCTAGGTGGCTTGTCTGTGGTCGTATTGAAATAAAGAACGAGGAAGTGGACTGAATGCATTTATTCATTCATGTTCGTAGCATGCTTAATGTCCTGATGCCTCTCTCATTGTACAAAGCATTTTATATGTTCCATTCAATGAAGCCATGCTCCTTGCTGCAACTCATGCCTTAAACCATTGATTCTCAAAGTGTGGCCCCTCAAAGTGGATTGGCAGCATCAATATCACCTAATAATTCACTGTCAATACAGAATCTCAGATTCTGCCTGCTTGTCAGAATCTGACAAGCTTTGCAGTGGAACCAAGGAATTTGTGTTTTAACAAGTCCTCTGGGAGATCCTGAGTCACACTAAGGGGTAAGAACCTCCTGGGGACTCCACTTGAAGAACCTCTGCTCTCACCATCTGCCTGCCCCCATCCCCCATATATATATATATATATATATATTTTTTTTTTTTACCTTATTCCTCAGTTTTATTTTTATTTTTTTCCTTATTTATCTCGTTATTCCTCAGGGTTTTCTTTTAAGATTTATTTATTTATTTGAGAGAGAGAGGCAGAGGGAGAGGGAGAGAGAGAATCCCAAGCAGACTCTGCTGAGCACAGAGCCAAACATGTGGCTCAATCTCATGACCCTGAGATCATGAGCTGAGCTGAAATCAAGAGTTGGACGCTTAACCAACTGAGCCACCCAGGCGCCCCTCCTAATTTCTCATGGAATGAGAATTCATTTCAAGATGCAATATCAAGTTAATAACGCCTTTCCAGAAGGAGGAGAGATCTCTTGATTATATTGACGTATCTCAAATTTCTACAAAACGCGCAAATAGGAAATGTATGCGTGGGAAGTACAGAAACACGGGCACTCAGGATGCCCCACATCTGAATGTAATAACAGCTAAGGCTTTTGAAACTGCCTTCCCCTCTAGGTCTGTTTCTGGTAGGATGGTATTTTCTTCCTTCTCTGGACCGATCTTGACCTCAGGAGAATGAATAGTCGAGAAAAATCATTCCACACATGGAATGGCATGGAGTCCGAGGGAGTTCAGCAATATGCTCAGCACAGCGAGGAAGAAGCTCGTGACAGAGTTGCAGGGCAGGCACCCCGCTGTCCTTCCCAACCTACCGCAATCCACTGACCACGCCCCGGGTGAGGGTGGCTGGGTGGGAAAAGCCCTGCGTTTTCCTGCTCACCCTCCAAGTCCTGTGTGCCTGTCAGGACATTGGTATCTTACCCCTGGGTGTCTTTGTCTACACAATGACACCTAAATACAAACCCCATGCTTCTGCTGTCCCAGTTCAACTGAATGCCCCATTATCTATCCTGGCTGAAGGGAATGCTACTCCTGATACCCACGGAAAGGAGCAATTTAGTCTCCAATGTGGCCCCTTCTGATAGGATTTTTAAGAATAAAATCTACTTAACAGATGTTGTAGGTTGGGTTCCATGGCAAGCAGACACTGAAATGGAAACTAGCAGGATGTTTAATCACAGAATGAGATATCCAGCCCAGACAAGAAGGGGAAGGAAACAGACCAGGCAGAGGGAGTCCCCCCCAGAAAAGCCTTAGCTGTCCCCAAGGGGAGTTCTGGAACTGGATTGGACTTTAGGGTAGTTCCCGCTTGAGGCAAAGAGGCTGGGCCTTGACCTCAGTGTTGATCAGGCTCTGGGTAGGAGATACCCATGGGAAAGGGCATGGCCTTGGGCCACACAGTATTCTTCAGCCACCTGGAGAGTAAGGCCTTCAGCCCTGAAAGGGAGTCCCTGAGACACATCTCAATGTCTACCACAGTAGAGTTTGCCTTGTCTGTTGACTTTGAGGCTGATCCTCACAGAAAAGGGATGCTGCAGTAATCTGATCTCCACTTACTATTTTGGATGAGCTATTGGAAAATCATCTGATTTTCTATATTTATTGCAAAAAAAAAAATCAGCCAAAAAGTAAGACTTCATTTTCCCTAGTTTTAATAAAAGCACAAAGTAAAATATGCTTTTGTGCCTTTTGTTATTATTACCTTCCCCGCAAAAGGATTTATTTCTTAAGACACTAATTTTCTCCTTCAATAATCAAGTAGAGGATAATTTCTCATTCCCTATCCCACTCCATCCATATAGTAATGTTTCAAACACAAAACATACATTCTGGATAATTTCATGCCACATCCAGATTTGAAAGTTTACCTGTGATGGACTTGAGGAATGACTGTCAACCATTTAGATAAATCTGAAAAGGTTAACCCATTCATAGCACCAAACTGAAAATAGACCAAGTGTCCATCAGCAGGTGAAGGGATAAACTGTGAGACATCTGAACAATGGAACACTACTTAGCAATGAAAAAGGGTGACCTTTTGATACATCTAGTAATGTGGATGAATCTCAAAAACATTATGCTGGGTGAAAGAAGACTATGTGCTGTATGATTCAATTTATATAAAATTCTAAAACAATTAAAATTAAACTATGCTAAAAAGGGAAGCCACAATAAAACCAACTAAGAAGGGGCAGGAGAGAATTTTCTGGGGTAATAGAAATGTTTTATCTTGACAGGGACTTGGATTTCACAGGTGTCTACATTTATCAAAATGCAGTGAATGATAAAAGGTGAGTGTATTTTACTATATATAAATTTTTACCTTAAAAAATGGCAAACAATTATTGAACACTAGTTAATAGTAAGATGCATGCTGTTGTGTTCAGGGGTGAAATGCATGGATGTGTACAACTCACTTTGAAATGTACCAGAAACAATGAGGGATGAGTAGGGTGGTGCGGGAGAGCATAAGTAAAGGAAAATATCAATGATTATAGAATCTAGGTGGTTGTTTTTTGTTGTTGTTTTTGTTTTTTTTAAGATTTATTTATTTATCTGAGAGAGAGAGAGAGGGAGGGGTAGGACAGGTCAGAGGGAGAACGAATTCCAAGCAGACTCTCCCCGGAGCTCGGAGCCCAGTGCAGAACTCAATCTCAAGAACCATGAGATCATGACCTGAGCCAAAACCAAGAACCGGATCCTTAACCAACTGAGTCACCCAGGCGCCTTTGATGGTGTTCAGTGAACAGTGCATCCAACGTTTTTATGTGTTTGAAATTCTTCATTATGTAATCTTGAGGGAAAACCATTAAAGATGCACTTACCCCTTTCGCATTCCTGAACTCACCCTCCCCCCTTGGTGACCCTGACGCCTAAACTGTGATGGCAAAAATTAATTTCTTGGGGATACCTGGCTGGCTTAGTCGGAGGAGTGTATGGCTTTTGATCTCAGGATCATGAGCTGGCATCCCATATTGGGTATGCAGATTACTAAAAAATAAATAAACTTAAAAAATTATTTTCTGGTACACAAGTCTCTTTGTGTACAAGGAGTTGCAGTGTGCCAGGCACACTGTATACAAGTCTCATGAGCAAGAGGAGAACTTCAGGAATATTTTGTAAGAATATAATTAAGTAGCACTGTTTGGTTTGTACCAAGAACCAAGTTGTTTTTTTTTTAAGATTTTACTTATTTATTTGAGAGAGAGAGAGAGCTCATGGGAGGGAGGGGCAGAGGAAAATGAGAAGCAGACTTCCCGCTGAGCAGGGAGCCTGATGCGGGGCTTGATCCTGGACCCTGAAATCATAACCTGAGACAAAGGCAGATGCTTAACCTACTAAGCCACCCAGGCGCCCCCAGAACCAAGTTTTGCACCTATTTAGAATGTACTGGGTTACTCTTAAAGCTCAATCATTTTGAGCCCTGGTGCAAATAGGGAGTTTCTTCATAACCTGTGGGCATGTACAGAGTATGCATCACTGTCTCTAGTGATGAGAATGCTTAGTGAAACAAGCTCATGGACTATTATTAAAATAAAATAATTCTCATTTATTATGGACTGAATATCTGTGCTTCCCCCAAATTCACCCTAACTCCCAAGGGGATGATATTTGCAGGTGGGGGGCTTTGGGAGATAATTAGGTTTAGACGAGGTCCTGAGGATGGAGCTCTCATGAAAGAATTAGTGTCCTTACAAGAAGAGACCAGAGAGCTTGCTTGCTCTTTCTGTCTCTCTCTGCCATGTGAGGAGTCAAGCCAGGAAGACTGCCTTCATCAGACACAGAATCTGCCAGCACCTTGACCTTAGATTTTCTAGCCTCAAGAACTATGAGAAACAGATATCTGATATTTTGTTATAGCAGCCCAAGCAGACTAATATATCATTGTTCCGAATAAACTTCCAAGACTCAGGCTTATTCTAAACACCAGCTTTCACTAAGTGGCTTTAAAGTCTCTTACTATTTAGCCCCATTAGTAAGTCATTCAACAACTCCATTCTTTGTTTCTATATGCCTGGAGGTGGCATCCACCATGGACAGGGCAGGGCCCAGGGGCAAAGAGAGGGGAGGGACAAAGGATCTAGGTCCAGTAACATGGAGGTGATACTGGTTGGGTTGATTGCCAGAGATGCCATAGTGGTAACTTCCAAAGGCGCCTTAGGCACAGGTTGACATAAGTGAGAAGGGGTGGAGGCAGCATTGTGGGGACCATGTCATTGGAAGAGTGAAGGAGATGCTGAGAGTAAAGACTGCCACTATTTATTGAGCTCTTTCTCGGTGGCAAGCACTACTCCACAAACTTTCCACTCAATTGTGAAAGTGTACAAAAAACTCTATGAAGTAGGTACAATGATCAGCTCCATTTGACAGACAAAGAAACTGAGACTCCTAGAGGTGAGAATTGCCCAGTGTCACGTAGCCGCCCTATTAACAGAGTGGAGCTCTAACTCCAGCCCTCTTGGCCATGCCACCCATGTGCCAATCTCAGCTTCTGGTCCATTCTGCAGTGCGAATGGGGGCTACTGAATAGGGGTGCTGGGAAGATTCAGTGAAATGGGGTAATGGATGTGAACACGTTTTGGAAAATGAAAATCTCTCTACAAACATCAGAAACTGTTGTTGTTCTATTTCTCATCTGTTCTAGAGAAGAGAGGGTGCTTTTTCAACAGCTGAGAATATCCCCGGCATGACACAGTGGAAGTTCCTCTATACCAAAGGATAATAGTTGGCTGTCGGTCACACCGTGGAGTAAGAGCCTCAGATCTCTGGCTGGCATGAGTAATGATTTCATAGGCAGATGGCCCTGGCAATGAAATGCTGAGAGTATCTATGAGAAACACCTGCCTGCAAATAGACCCCCCCCGCCCCCCCGCCACCAGCCCTGCTGATCCTCTTGCCCTATTTGTTCCCTCAGCTCCAAGAAGCCCCCAGCCATGATGCTTCATAACCACAGGTGCTGGGCTTGGGTAATCTGATGGGCACCTCACCCTCTTGACGGCAGCAGCTGCCTCTCCCACGTGGCCTCCTTGTCCTCATCTAGAACGTGGGTTGGTATGAGTAGGGATAAGAGACAACACGGGCTGCTTGGGGCACACCTGCTTCAGATCTTGTTTACAGACCTCCTCATCCCCCACCTCTACCAGGGACCAGGAGCCCTCTGTGTGTTCAGCAGATGTTTTGCCAATGCTGTTTTCACAAGCACGGTGTTTTTCTTTCCTTTTTTTTTTTGATCAAGGACCCGAAACAGCTGTCCAATGGATAGCTTGCTTCTAAGAACACATTTCTTCTGCAAACAACAGCTTGAATCTGGAACAGCCTTCAGACCTGATAACCCTCCCTTGGTGCCCCATCCCCAGTTTTTGACTTGCCAAAAGTTTCCCCCAGCAGAACACCAGAGAAAGTAAAGCTGAAGATGTGTTTTTGATAGTGACCAAGTTCTGCAGCCTCCTGCAGCTCAGCCGTAACCTTCGGGAAGCCCCAGCTAAACCAGCATGGGGAGCCTCTGCCTTCCCTTTCACATTGTGGTCCTGGCGCTTGAAAGGGTCATCTTTGCCATTGAAGGAAACTGAATGAAATTCCAGGAAACTTGAATTACCTCAATTTAACATTTTTGTTCTATATTTACAGTTGTCTATTTTACCCACAAAAACTCTGCCTGTCCCTAAGACTTTGATGTGAAGGTGTTTCCTCTGTAATCAGAGAGGTCCATAGAATAAGAAGACCCAGATGGGGAATATTTTAGAAGAGAAGGAATGTAAAGAGAGTGAAAAGGTGTGTAGAGATGATGGTAAGGAGCCCCAAAGCATAACTCCTCTTACATTATCCTTTGAAATGGCCACCATTTTCCTCCTGCACCTTGAACAAGCCTTCCCTGCCATTCCCTCTTGTTGCTTCTTTTCATCACTCTCTATCTTACACTGACCCAGGGACCCCGTGCTCTCCACTTAGGGTCAGTGGACCCAGGAAGCTGGGCTATATATAGGCATGGGCTTGACAGCTTACTGAAGACAATTCAGCCCCAAAAGGCCTTCTGTTACTTGTGTAGATGCTATCATTGGCCAATCTGTAATGGGCATTATGAGAAAAATATGGGTGAGATCACAATAATCCATTTTCATCACCGGAAAACCAATTCCAAAATCATGCTCTCTCTATGGAGTGTCTATAGATTGTTGAATATATCTTTGGGATACAAAAGACAGAACACAATTGCTGTTTCCTTGTTACCTGGTGAAATGAACAGAGCATTAGACTTTGAATCAGGACACGTGGGTTTGAGTTCCAGCTTTGCTAGTGGCCAATGTCTTAGGAAAGTCACTGACCTTTCCTCTTTAACCACCTCAAAAATGATAGACATAATCATAATAACCACTACTAATGCCACCTATGCATTTTATTTGGGAGTTAGGTGCCTGTGGTTCAGATGTGGAAATTGAGGGTGCAAAGTTGGGGAGTAGAAGAATGGAATCATTAGGATATGTTATTCCTAGGGGTATCTTTCCATAGCCACACCCTCAAGAGACCAAGGATTTCTCTCACTATAGAAACCACCTATTGCCAGCTCAAGGCACATGCCTTCAAGCTGTCACTTTCATCACTGTGCTCAACATGCCCCATTCTGAAATATAAAGACATATACTCATGGCCTTTGCTTTGTACTGCTCTCTCAGACCCCATCTCCCTCCCATTTCCATCTGGCTTCCCTGCACTCTCAGCTTGTGCTCTGATTCTTACCTTTTCCAGTGGCTCCTCTCAGCAATGGCTGTTTTCCACTCCAGCTCTGCTGTTCGGGGTATTGAACCAATTCTCCTGGTTCAATACATCTGTGGTGGTTTATGCTGTGTCAACTTGTTTAACCTGGGAAAAATTTTCTCCAGAATCCCCTTCCCTGTATTGTTCTGGGTTAGTGCTGACCAAAAGAGGAATTAGTATAAGTTTTAGGCTGCAGAATCAAAGCAGTGACCATTACCCTCAAGGAATTGCCAAGGGGTTGGATACAATGATAGACAGAGGCAGAAATGCCTGGTGGGGGTCAACTTGTCCTAGTTCTTCTCTGCTCTGTGTCTAGTTAATTTTCCAGACCCTCAGCCCTGCTGACCAAGAACTGAATTGGACACCAACAGTGGTAGCTACACAGAAGAAACAGCTTCCCATAGATCCACCTTCAAGCTTCTCCATCATGGTCCCTCTTCTGTGGCAGGTTGTGCTTGTCTTCTCAGACTGACTGGCTGGTGATACTACTCTGATCTTCTAATATCCTCTTCCAAATCTTCATTCCTCTAGCTATGGTCAGTAGTACAAAAAGTCCAACTCTTTTCATAAGTCCTGTCTCCCTTAACATTCACCATATCCTTGCTTCCTGCCCAGTGCCACATCCTTGTGACACTCATACTTCAGGCTTCCTAGGACCAGGAAATGGGAAGCGAGTAAAGAACATCACAGGAACCCATGGGTACCAAAAATCATTTTATTCAGCTACACCATTTTTATAATAGAAAGCTTCATCTTGAGTTGTCATTAATTTTTTTTTTCCAAAAAGGCAGAGACATTTTTTAGCACCTTATTTTCTGAAACCTTAGGGGTGATCAACCATGGCAAAGCAGAGTTGATGGCTAGAGCCTAAATCAGCAACTCTGATAAGGGGTTAATGATTTCTGACACCCATGTGGGTCTCCATAAATGTCAAGCCATGTTGCAAAATTCTAAAATGATAATCACTATAAATCCACTCTAAACATAAAAGGTCGGAAAAAGAGATGGCCAATGGGAAATGAAGCAAGAGGAGTTGCAAAGTCAAATGATCAAGAAGATACCTTCCCTGCAAGTTTAAGAGGTGGGTTTTAAGGGGAGAGGTGGGGCTACTCTCTGGAAGTGTTGCTAGAAGCCACACAAAGGGTCTGGGTGGCCAGAACCTAAGCTGTCATGGCTATAAAGATAGTGCGTCGGGTGACAGATGGGCTCCAACACTCCTTGGTGACATTACCTGGTGCCTGGGGAGGGACTTGTGCTGAGGGGCCTTGAGGAGCAAGGATCAGCAAACAGGAAGGAATTAAAATGTCTGCTACTAACAATGAAGATAAGCTTTTTATAGGGGGCAGGCTGAGCAAGATTTAAAAAAAAAAAAAAGTTTGCCCCAGAGGAACAAAGAAGTCATTCTTTTCCTTTGTTATGCTGAGGGGGGTGTGTGGAAGTGGGGGTGAGGGCAGAGTGAGGAAACTTCTACTCAAAGCCTTTCAGGAAACTAAGGCAGCCTTTGAAATTCCCATTTTGAATTTAACAACCAATGTTTGTCCCTGTGCCTGCTTGGTGTGCCACTGGGAGACAGAAGAACCCAAAAGCAGGCCTCTGTGGAGTGTAGGATGGAGCCACCAGTCACCTGTCTGTAGTGGGGAGACTTACAGCAGATGCTGGGTAAGGACTGAACAAGACTCTGAACCCAGAGGAGGCACCTAGGCAGGGAAGGGAGCCCCACCCAGCTGGGGGATGACACAGCGGAGGTGCAGCATGTTTGGGGAAACAAGAGTTGGGCTTGCCCAATATACACGGGAAAGTGATCAGAGATGACACGAATCTAGAAGGCAGGGCCACATGGTAAAAAACTCACAGATCTTGCTAAGGAAGCCAGACTTGGTCCTCAGGGCACTGGGCTCTGTCTGGAGACTGTTTGCATCGTTTACATGATCAGGTATGTTCCAGGGGGCCAGTTTTCTCAGAAGCAATACCACAATTATCTCATCCCCAAGTTTTAAAGCACTAAATTAAGGGCACCTGGGTGGCTCAGTCGGTTGAGCATCTGACTCCAGCTCAGGTCATGATCTCAAGGTCCTGGGATGGAGCCCCATTTTGGGCTCTGTGCTCAGCAGAGAGTCTGCTTCTCCCTCTCCCTCTGTGATCTCTCTCACTCTCATTTTCTCTCAAATAAATAAATGAAATCTTCTAAAAAAAGAAAAAAAAGACACTAAATTGTTCCTGGACGTCTTGAAGCTCAAAGTGTCTTTTTTCTTTGGAATCTGCTTGACAGCAGAGGTTCAGGGTTCAGTCCTCACAAAGGTATGGGATAGCCCGCCGTGCAGGGTCCTGCAGAGCAGAGATGCTGGGAGAACTGGGCCAACTATGGAAGGGAAGTTTCCAGATCCAAATAAACGGGAATGTTGGCATAAGTCAGAGTCCTAGTGTAAGTTAAAGATTGTCTGAGAACTCAGTGTCAGTGAAAAGGTAGGAAATTTCAGATGAAGGTGATTATAAAACCCCACTACAGAATCCACTGAAGTTCAGGCCCCTGAATCTGCTCTGTGACACAAGCCACATGTCAGGTGCTCAGTGGCCACACATGACTAAAGGCTATTATACTGGACAGGGCAAACATAGAACATTCCCATCATCACAGACAGTTCTATTGACCTGCCCTAGACACTGACATTTTACATCATCATAAGCAATACTAAACCCACAAGTGTTTGAAATCACCCTCCCATATCCCACATTGCCTATTTTTCACTAAGCAGAAATTTAGGGATAGAGAATTCTAGAAAAATTCTTGTAATTAGCCAGTTTCATCTCTAGGCTCCAATCTCTTTCTCTTACCTGGTTCGCATATGTGTGTTAATGGTTTGTAGGTGTCTTACATGGGCATGTGCACACGCATGTCTGTGCATGCATACAATAAAGCAGGGCTCTATCTCATGCTGCATCTTTGGCAGAACTAAACCATCTCCATTAAACCAGCTAAAAAAGTTCTCATAATCTCCATGAGGAGACAGAAAGCGCCTGAAGGCAACAGATGGTTTTGAATATGCTGGTGACACTCCTAGGGCCTCCTAGGGCCTCTTGGACATTGGATTACATCTGTTCTGAACACAGGAGAGTCACAACTTCTGAATTCTAATGTAGGTGTGTAGGGCACAAATATGGTTGAAAGTAACCCCTGAAAAATCTCTGAAATTACCCAGAAAGATGATGCTATATTGCATCCTGGTATGGGCAAAACTCCAGCATCAGTTTCTCCTCCAGCAAGAGAAAAAAAAATGGCTATTTCCTTACACAAGCAGCTGGTGAAGTATTGGCTGGAGTTCCAGTATTCATTTGTGAGAACACAAGAATCTTACCAGTTGCTTACGCTAGGAGAAACAGGTGGGATCCAAACCAAGGGAACAGTAGAGTTCATAGGCAGTTCTCACCCAGTGGGATGGCAGCTAAGTGCAGGCAGGACCTGCTAGCTCTCTCTCGACCTACAGAGCAGGACCGTGGGCATTAAGTGCACCTACGAGGTGACACCAGAGTGCTGCCGTGCCAACTACCTATGTCTAAACATAATTACCCCCACCCCACACACCGCTGTCTCCCAGAACCACACTCTTCCCAGGCCACTGGGCCAGATCTCCATAGTCTAGACTGCTGGGTTGTCCATATGGGCAACATCTTCAATGCAGAGGTAGCTCTGCCTGCTAATTCCTTCCTGCCTCCAGCCCCACCCCAGCCAGGTGGAGAGAGTGTCTCTCTATGACAAAGCAGGCAGTACTGCTCACAGCCTCAAAATAAGATGATGCCCCTTATTTCAAATAACCATGAATAGAAGTGTTAGCAAGTAGGTATGGCAGGGAGCAAAGAAAGCGGCAACAGCTGAGCATTCTGGGGGCCAGGCATATGGTTCTGGACATTCATGGGTACGAGTACCCAACCAAGCTATTTCATTAAATGCTTTCTTTCCCTGATAGCATGCGGGAGGAGAATGAACCTCCAGAGCAAGATGACAGAGAACACAATCACTTCTGCACTGGTTTGTTGCAAGCTCTGGGTGTCTCTTATCAGAAGTGGGTCCACAGGGCTACATTACATGATCCTAACAAATAAGGGATTTAAAAAAAAAAATGACTGCCTTAATGTTTTCTATGTAATGTGAAGAGAAAGTACCGATGTCAAAGTATTTTCATATTTCCACCCAGATGTTTGCTGTCTAGACCAACTGTTGAGGACAGCTCAGGGGGTTAAACATTCTTATCTTGCTTCCCTAACTTATGTTTTAGGGGCTAGAGAACATTTGCTTGGATTTTTTTTTTAATTTATTCTGGAAATGATTTTGAGATTGGAATTACAAATGGCATGCACGCTCTACTGAGTTGGAGCTCACTGGAGCCCCCACCCCCTGAAGACATACTGGCACCAGCCTCAGAATACAGGATCACCTGCCCTTTCCTATCACAGAGAAAGACATGGAGATTGCAGACAGATTGTGCCTTAAAAGGTAGCACTTAGGGGCACCTGGGTGGCTTAGTCGGATAAGTGTCTGCCTTTAGCTCAAGTCATGATCCCAGGGTCCTGGGATTGAGCCTACTTTTTCCTCTTCCTGCCCCCTGCTTGTGCTCTCTCTCACTCTCTCTCTCTTAAATAAATAAATAAAATCTTTAAAAAAAATTAAAAAAGAAAAAGAAAAGGAAAGAGAAGAAAAGGAAAGAAAAGAAGAGAAAAGAAAAGAAAGGGAGCACTTACAAATACTCAGTGCTGTGACTCAAAATTTTATGCAGAACGTGCAACCAATAAAATTGTTTTTAAAAATAGCATACTGAATTTGATATGATTCAACTTTTTATATGATAAAAGCTATATGTTTATATGTTAACCATAAAATCATCATAGTTGACTTTAGGATGTTTAGCAAATGTTACCAATTTAAACTAAGAATTAGGGGCGTCTGGGTGGCTCAGTCGTTAAGCATCTGCCTTTGGCTCAGGTCATGATCCCAGAGTCCTGAGATCAAGCCACGCATGGGGCTTCCTGCTCCACGGGAAGCCTGCTTCTCCCTCCCCCACTGCTCCTGCTTGTGTTCCCTCTCTCGCTGTGTCTCTCTCTGTCAAATAAATAAATAAAATCTTAAAAAAAATAAAAATAAACTAAAAATTAGTATACCAGCTAGTTATTAAACTAATAAAATGTCTCCTTTTTGAGTTTTATAGATTGAGGTCTGTGCATACAAATTTATTTGAAAATAGGGCCAGTTATTTTTCTGAAGAAAGCTTGAGAACCATAAGAATCATCCAAACTCCCCATTGTACAGAACAGGAAAACGAGGCCCACAGAGGGGAATTAGTAAGTCATAGACCAGTTCATCAGCAGAGCTGAGAAAAGTGTGGTATCTTCTCTTCTAGGTCCACTAAGGTTTTTATTTTACTTTACTGCTCCTCTCCCCTCAACAAGCTCAGCAATAAGTTGGAATTTCCAATTCACTTCTGAAGTGAAAGTACACAGAGAAGCTCTGTGGCATGACTGACCAATAGTAAATACAATCTTAAATAAAATAAAATATATATTCTTTAAATTGTGAAAGATGAGATTTCAGCTCTTCAAACAGCATGTAGGCAAGCTGGCTGTGATCGAGCTCATACCAGCCTGACACTAGATGACTAGCACAGGTGAACCGCCTTGGGGACAGCCACCTGGCAGGCTCAGAGTACACATTTGTCAGTGACCTATGATAGAAGGGATTGAGGCTGGCACGCAGGGGTCAATGTCCCGTTTCCTCACCAACTCACCCTCACCAGTCACCTAAGGCCACCCAAACATATTTTGATCCGGATTTATTAGCAACAACAGCAACAAAAAGCAAAATGGGCCATGGGGGAAAAGGTCATTTTGTCTCTGAACAGGAGAGGGGGTGCCTGGGAGTAACAGATGGAAATAGGAGAAGAAATTAAAATACCAGCAATGACTAATAAAGCTGTGTGTGGTTCTTTGGCAACCTTGTAGAAATCTAGTACCTGCTGGTTCCTGGCACTGCCCACTTCCCACCACGTGTGAGAGGTTTCAGGGGGTTGTGACCACAGCCCCTCCAGAGTCAGTACACCCAGCCTGTGGGGCGGCTCTGGGACAGAGGGACCTGTGGACCCCCAGCCCAGTAAGTAACAGGAGGCTAAGAACACCTAAGGATGAAAAGGTGTCTTTTAGGGCAGTAATTCCATCTTGCTGAATGTGTACAGTCACCAGGGAAGGAAAGCAGAACAGAAACTGCTGCTTGCTTTGCAGATCAGAGAAGATATGGAAATTTGCTAAGGTTGTCCGGATGGTTGACAATAAAACAAGAGAAGCCCCCAGCTTTCCCGTGTCCTAGTAGTGTTCTTTCCACCACAACCACCATTTCTGAGGAGGAAGCATTAATTGACAAGGATCTTGGGGCTTATCAACTTACTTAATTTATCTGTAGGCCAGAGTGCTTGGGGAACTTTTGCCAAACAAGCAAAGAGCAAACAATCAACAGAATAACTCCACATCCGAGAGGCAGAGTTTTCTCCTCTCTCACTGACCTCTCTGTGACCATTCAGGTGGGCTCTGGGTACCACTGGCAACCTGCCTCACTGGCTTTTGCTCTGCTCCTGTTTACCTGTTTTATCAAGAAGGGGGCAGTGTGTCAGTGCTTTGCAGGGCATTAATAAAGATAAGAGAGGCCCTAACTACCAAACAGAGTTTTCAAAAATCTTTCCCTGGTTTCCCTGGCTGCAGGGCTGCGTGCACAGACACACAGAGCCACTGATGCAGGAACTATTATTGCCATCCGATTATTGTCATTATAATGCCTATTCAACTGCCCCTTTGTAAGTTCCTAGAGGGCAGGGACCGTGTCTTAGGCTGCTTTTCATGAATTCATGCCTTCCTGCTTCCATTCACTCATCCTACAAACATTTATTGAGTGCAGCCCTCACTGTGCCCACACAGGGCCGCGGACACAGAAAATACATCACATCCTGTGTGTCCTCAGCAGCACAGCCCTGGCTGCCAGCCCTCGTCCACCCTTCTGGGAATGGAGACCCAAATAGGGCACAGGCTGCACCATATATAGCAGCCTCAAGGCCACGGGGCAATGGTGGCATCCTCCCCCAATATCTTTGCTCTTTCCAAACTTCTATAACGTGCCCATATTACTTTTAAAATAAAAACAGCAATCTAATAAAGTCTAATTTTTAAACCTACTACTATTTTAAACCTAAAATTCTACTTTTCTCATCCTTGGCGACCCATTTGAATCACCTGAGGAACACTGAAACCCTGGTGGTGGGTCCCCCACACAGTGAGTATGATTTCTTGGCCTGGGCATTTTCCAAGCTCCCCAGGTGATTCTAATGTGCAGCCAAATTGAGAACCGCCATTCAAACCCCAGAGAGGGGGAAGAAAGCTGTAAGCTCATAAGCAGGGATTGCTCTTGGATTTGTTTCTCCTTGAACCTACGATGTATTTTGGACCCCAGATCCTAACTCTTCCTGTCCTGAGCCCTCGTTACTCACGTGCCCCCCTGCACCTGAGATCTCACTGGGCTCCACATCTTCCTGCCTGCTCTTGCATCAGGATGCCCCACTTTGCCTGGGGACTCAGAACTCACACTTCTGTGCTCTCTGGTCCAGCTAAGTATCCAGGACTCTGGCCCAACATGGGGTCATCTGCCTCACAATATGCTCTGTCTTCTGACTTTCAAAAGCCTGCTGACCTGCACTCTGTGGATGCCAAGACCCCACTACCTCTCAGCCTGGAGTGAAAACCTCTTTTCTATCCCCCTCATTGTCAGGTACATGCCACTCCCCCTCCTGGTGGCAATGATGTCCTTTGGGAAGGGGGGATCCTGTTGAGGTATCTGCACATGCAGCCTTTTGATGGTTTCGGGAGATGCCAGGAGGGCCTGTGGAGGGCTCCAAAGATCCTTCCAGATGACAAATACCAGAGGGTGCATACCCTTGTCCTTGAAGTCCTTTCAAAGGTCATGTGGACAAAGATGATTCCTGGAATGTGCAAATCAAAACCACAATGAGATACCACTTCACACCCCCTAAGAGGACCATAACTGTTTTTAGAAAAAAGAATATAAGTTTTGGCGAGGAGGTGGAGACATTGAAGCTCTCATACATAGCTGGTGGGAAAATAAAACAGTATAGCTGCTCTGGAAGGCAGTTTTGTGGCTCCTCAAAAATTTCAGTGTAGAATTCCCATATGACTCAGCAATTTCACTCCAAGGTATATACCCCCCAAAACTGAAAACAGCTACTCAAATACATGTACATGTCCATAGCAACATTATTCACCACAGCCAAAAGGTAGAAACAGCCCAGATGTCAGATGAATGGATACATTCATGAATGAAATTATACATAATATAGGGGTGCCTGGGTGGCTAAGTCAGTTAAGCATCTGCCTTCGGCTGGGGTCATGATCCCAGGATCCTGGGATCGAGCCCCGCATCGGGCTCCCTGCTCAGCGGGAAGCCTGCTTCTCCCTCTCCCACTCCCCCTGCTTGTGTTCCCTCTCTCGCTGTGTCTCTCTCTGTCAAATAAATAAATAAATCTTTAAAAAAATAATTATACGTAATATATATACATATATATCATATATATATATAGTTGTCACTATATATAAATATATGTAATTGTATAAATTATTATATATTGCATAAATATATAATTGTTTAGTGAATAATACATATATTATAATAAAATATATTAATTCAACAGGTATTTACTGTTAGATTACCTTACAAAACATAGACCATACACCAAAATTGAAACTGAAGGATAAGATTAAAAATATAAAAGAATTCCTCTTTCTTCGAGCCCCCAGTGGGGACCACCAATATGCTAGACCACTCCCACAACTGTTTCCCTTTGCCAAGATACTCTGGAAGTTAAAATCTGAAGAGATTTCCCACCCTCTATCTTTGCTTTCCTTTCTGGCTTCACTGAAGATTTAGATTTAAGGACAAGATGTGCTGTGCTGCTGTTTTTAAGGTAACTGTTTTGTTTTCCAAATTTCCTCTGGAAAGACAGCATGGGTATTTGGATTCCTTCAATTCGATCTGTCTGCTCTGAAGACAAAACTGTGTTTTGGATGTGCCCATGAGCAAAATGAAATAAAGGTGGGGAGCTCTGGTGCTAGAATGTGAGTGCAGATACATATGTTTGAAGATCTTCAAACACAGAGCTATTTTCAACTTCATACTCTATGCTTCTTGGAGCCCCCATGCATCTAACTCGTTGTTCGCCTCTTATCAAACCCAGTCCCCTTGATAGATAAGAAGCGTGTGTCCTGAGTGTCCAAGTGAAGGCTGGAGATAAGGTAGCTGGGCGGTGACTGGCATCCAGGCCTGAGGTCACACCCGCTGGTGTGAGGGCTTGAAGGGTGAGTTTCAAGGGCGGCATCACCCTGAAGCTGATTTCTACGGTTACCATTGTGAGGATGGGCCTGAGACAGCTGTAGCTAACAGTTGACCCTTGAACTACATAGGGGTTAAAGGTGCCAGCCCCCCATTATGACTCTTGACTCCCCCAAAACTTAACTACTAATAGCCTTCTGTGACTGGAAGCCTTACCGATAACACAAACCATTGATTAACACATATTGTGCATGTTGTGTGTATTATTACATTGTCTTCTTACAATAGAGTAAACTAGAGACAAAAGAATGTTAGTAAGGAAATCATAAGGAAGAGAAAATACATTTACAGTCCTATACTGGTTTTATAAAAAAAAATCTGCATATAAGTTTATCTGCACAGTTCAAATCATCTTGTCCAGGGGTCAACTGTGTGTCTCCAACGTGACATGAGGAAAACGATCATGGGGACATATTACTTCTGAGCGGGGCAAGGCAGAGCAGGAGAAATCAATTCTGAAAAGAGAATTTTGCTTGATTAAAAAATTTTGTTTACAAAATAAAATTCATGAACTGCTTTAATTATCTTCTTACACTTCTACTCTAAAACATAATGGGCAAGTTGACAAGGAAATCTATATATGTTGAACCATATGAAAATGCCAGTGTCTTGACTGCTTTAGACCTACGAAAGCATAAAGTTCAAGTAGTTCAACCTAACCCTTAGGTAACATAATCAGTAAAGTGTGATATTGAAGCAGAAAATCTCTTACTGGGGTATAAAAAATATATCAGGCAGGGTCTAATTTAAGAACAGTTATGCAAGAAAGAAAATTAAATCAGCAATAGTTACATTTGAATGAATACAGAAATGCCTCCTAAAAGAAGAAAAACCAGGGAAACATCAAATAAGCAAATAAGGCTTTTACACACATAGCGGTATGTAAAGTAATAGATGGACAGCCAGAAAATCCACATCCCCTTTCAAAACTGTTTTCTGGCTGCAGCCACTCCATAGAAGGACAAACCATCATCAAGAACATTGAGAAATTGATCTAATGCAATGAGAAGGTGCAGTGTCCCTTGTCGGCAAGCCGACAGCAGGTAGGCTGGATGGGGCCAGGGTTCAGACAAAGGCTCCTGTTCGGTGGGAACAGGTACAAGACAGATGGTTGGTTAAACATTGCCAGCATACTTGAGCAGTGCCATTCGGCGGTCAGAGCCTGGATAATGGTCACAAGGACATTGTGTAGCAGCGCGTTGGCTAATTTCAACCCAGCTAAAGCTATTGCTTATCTTTGTTGGTTTTGCAAAGATTAAGGCCGTTTCTCTGCTTCGAATGCACCACAGCTGCCTGGCAAAGCATTCCTGAAGTTTTGTCTGGATCCCCGCTGTTAAGAGGGGCCGAGCAAAACTTGGCCCATGCCAAGACTTGTTTTGCTTGTCACTGGAGTTGCTTCTCCTCCAAAGACCTGGCTCAGTCTTTACACTTCTGTGGGGGGGGGGGGGGGGGGGAATTTTGGAGTTACGGTGGCCTCCTCAGTGAAATTTCCCCTGTGGGCTTCAAAATTCATCTGCTATGGATTTATATTTCCTATTAGGATTGATTCATTTGCTACTTTTGTGGAAAAGGGTAAACACCATCGTAAATTCCATCCGGTGAATCATGGGGAGGCGGTGGTTCAAATTAAACGTGTTTGCTTTCGGAAGGGGGCCCTTGGCTTCTTATCTTTATGTACAGAAGAAAATAGAGCTCACCCTGGCCCTGCAGCCAATGGAAACGCACCTGGCCCGGTCAGCTGGCGAGGCTGGGCCTCCAACCTGCGGCTCCTCTGCGTTGTTTGCAGACAGAGAGGACGTAATGCAGACGGGCTGGCCCGGGTGGCTGTGCCCACAGCCCCAAACCCAAGGGGTTACAGCCATTATCTGGGCATGTTAGGAAAAAGTGATGCCTTGATCAATTGAGTATTTCTGACAGCTCAGATGGCTTTTTCTTCTTTTATAGGTGGTATGTGGGTACCCCAACCTCACTGAACAAGTGTCATGTTTACTTTAGGCAGCCTTTTCAGACTAAATTAGATGGATTCCAGTTATAAAATTGAGATACTGTGCCCAGGGGAACAGCCCTAAAATTAGCCTTTTTGACTACATCTATAGAATCAAAGAAAAAGCCAAAAAAAAGTTATCCTCCCTCTCAATCTCTCTCTGTCTCTTTCTGTCTCTGTCTCTGTCTCTGTCTCTCTCTCTCTCTCACACACACACACACACATGCACACTCGACTAGGCCTCAGTGTCTGTACTTAGTATCAGGTGCTGTCATGAAGAATCAACCACCAGCAGCAAAGCACTACTGATTTTGTGATCAGGGTGATCAGGTACCCACTGCAGGACAGGAGACCCCAGTGGGAAACAACGTGCTAAATTTTGTGTTACCATATTTTTGGAATTCAAGAAAGGAGAAAAGCATGGGCAGGGAAGAGCACCCCAAAATTCTTTACATTTAAAGGGACTTTATACATCTCCTCAAGTGCAAAGAATTGAAATAACACTCAGGCCATGGCACATGATGTTCACACAAGGCCCCTCTTTTGATTTATTTTACTTTGTTATTTCCCCTTCACCCTCCCTCTGTATTCTGGCTCCCAAACCACTTGGTCACAAAGGCACCACCCAAATGCATTTCATCCACAGTTTGGGGTCTGGGCAGACCCCTGCAGGTTGTGTGGGGCTCTCTGTTCTGACAGTGTTTGTTTGAGAGTGGAAGGACTTCTGTCAATTTCATGTCAACTTCTTTCCTTGGAATCCTCCAGTAAAGGATCACTATTTTTCCCCATGCTATTGTCCACTCAGCCTGGTTTCCATATGCAGTGGTTGTATAGAGTGTCATACCCATCTTTTTGTCATCTTACTTTTTTTAAGATTTATTCGTTTATTTATTTGAGAGAGAGAGTGAGTGAGCACAGGGAGGGCCAGAGGGAGAGGGAGAGAAGCAGACTCTGCTAAGTATGGAGCCTAAGGTGGTTTTGATCCCACGACCCTGAGATCATGACCTCAGCCAAGATCAAGAGCTGCACACTCAACTGACTGAGCCACCCAGGTGCCCCTGTCATCTCACTTTTGAAAGAATCAGATTTTAGGGGCACCTGGGTGGCTCAGTTGGTTAAGGGTCTGCCTTTGGCTCGGGTCATGATCTCAGAGTCCTGAGATCGAGCCCCATATCAGACTCCCTGAGCGGGGAGTCTGCTTCTTCCTCTCCCTCTGTTCCTCTCCACTGCTCGTGCGCTCTCTCTCTCAAATAAATAAATAAAATCTTAAAAAAAAAAAAGAATCAGATTTTAGTAGGGATTTGGGGCTGTCTTATTGATTTCTCTTCTTACCCCTTTTATGTTCTTCCTGTTGTTTTGGCTTTACTGTATTTATTCTTTTCTCTTTTTATCTAATATGTTTAGTGATGTCCTTAGGTCTTTGGTTTTTCATATATCTTGTTTGCTGTTAATGTATTCAAAATTGTGCAAAACTAAGTGCTACTTTAGCTATGGGCCACAATATTTGACATTTGACACTGTCATTCTTGTTCCTTTCTAGATGTGTTGTAATACGTTTTAAAATTTCCTCTTAACCAATCGCTGTGTATTGTGTTGTTTTATGGTCCGAGGAGATGTTTGAAGCTTTCTTGTTGTTACTGATTTCTTATTTACATCATTATAATCAGGCAGCACAATCTGTGTATAGTGATTATGTGGTACTTATTGAAGCTTCCTTTGTTCCGTGAGAACTTAAAATGAATAATCTGTGGTTATATGTTTGATATATATCTATTAGATTGGTGCTTCCCAATAGAAATAAAATGCAAGCCACATATATAATTTTATATATTTTCTAGCAGCCATATTAACAAAGTAAACATATATAGGTGAAATTCATATTAATTATATATTTTATTTGACCCAGTAGATCCAAAATAGCATAATTTCAGTATATAATCAATATAAAAGTATTAATGAGATATTTTACATTCTTTTTTCTGTATTAAGTATTAGAAATCTGGAGTGAATTTTACACTTAAGGTATATCTCAGTATAAATACTAAATTCACATCAGATACAGATTTATATTTAGGTTTCAATTTAAAATTGGAAGAGTGGGTTCACATACCCAAGTTTTTCCAAACATACTTAAAAGTTTTGTAATACTTGAATCAAATATTTTTTTATTTAAATTTAAATTACTTAAAATTATGTGAGACCTGAAATCACAAAGCTCCTAAGAGAAAACATGGGCAGTAATCTCTTGAACACTGGCCTTCACAATACATTTATGGATATGTCTCCTAAGACAAGGGAAACAAAAGCAAAAATGAGCTATCAGCACTACACCAAAATAAAGCATCTTTTGTATGATAAAGAAAACCATCAATAAAACATAAAGGCAATGGGAGTGAATGGGAGAAGATATTTGTAAATGATATATCTGATAAACAGTTAATATCCAAAATATATAAAGAACTCATACAACTCAATACCAAAAAAAAAAAAACAAAAACAAAACTGATTTAAAAATGGGCAGAGGAGCTGAATAGATATTTTTTCCAAAGAAGGCATACAGATGGCCAACAGACACACAAAAAGGTGCTCGACATCACTCATCATCAGGGAAATGCAAATCAAAACCACAATGAGATATCACCTTATACCTGTCAGAATGGCTAGTATCAAAAAGAAAAGAAACAACAGGTACTGGTGAGGCTGTGGAGAAAAAGAAACCCTTGTGCACAGTTGGTGGGAGTGTAAACTGGTGCAGCCACTGTGGAAAACAGTATGGAGTTTCCTCAAAAAATTAAAAATGGAAATGCTATATGATCCAATAATTCCACTACTGGATATTTACTCAAAGAAAATGAAAACACTTATTCAAAAAGATATAGGGATCCCTATGTTTATTGTAGCATTATTTACAATAACCAAGATATGGAAGCGATCCAAGCATCCATTGACAGACAAATGGATAAAAAAGATATGGTATATGTATACAATGGAATGATATCAGCCATAAAAAATAATGAAATTTTGCCATTTGAGACGTGGATGGACCTAGAGGGTATTATACTAAGTGAAATAAGTCAAACAGAGAAAGACAAATACCATATTCACTTATATGTGGAATCTGAAAAGAAAACAAAAGAACAAACAAACAAAAAACAGACTCAAATACAGAGAACAAACTGGTGGTTGCCAGTGGGGGGATGGGTGGGCAGTTGGGAGAAATAGGTAAAGGGGATTAAGATTAATTAGTTATAAGTTATAAAATAAATAAGGGACAGAGATGGAAAGTACAGCATAAAGAATATAGTCAATAATATTGTTATAATGGTGTATGGTGACAGATGGTGACTACAATTACCATTGTGAGCCCTGCCTAATGTATAGAATGGTTGAATCTATATGTTGTACATCTGAAACTAATATAACATTGTATGTCAATTATACTTCAATTAAAAAAAGATTTTAAGAAATAGTTAAAATTAAATAGAATAAAATTCAGTGCCTCACTTGCATTACCCACCTTTCAGATACTGAAGAGCCACATGTGGTTCTCTGCTACCATATTGGACAACACAGCCATAAATTATGCTTATAACTGCTTTTCACACATTTCAAATCTTTGCTATTTTTTGTCTCCTTGATTAGATAGTTTTTATTATTTTTTAAAGATTTTATTTATTATTTATTTGAAAGAGAGAGAGAGAGAACATGAGCAGGCAGAGGGAGAGGGAGAAACAGTCTCCCTATTAAGCAGGGAGCCCGATGTGGGGCTCGATCCCAGGACTCTGAGATGATGACCTGAGCCAAAGGCAGATGCTTAACAAACTGAGCCACCCAGGTGCCCCCAGATAGTTTTTATTTTAAAGATATATTGGCATCTCCTGCTAAATTGTCTATGAGTCCTTGGTATCTGAAATTACATATATCTCCACCCCTGTTTATTTTGTCTCTTTTAGGTGTTCTTGTTTTATGGATAGTGACACTTCCATTCTCCATATTTTTAACTTTTCTTTTTTATTTGTCATCTCTTTAACTTCCTGAGTTCTTCAGAGGTTCTTAATCTGATCTTCTGCTCCCTAATTTGTACTTCCACTGTATCCATCCAGCTATTCAGTCCCTCTACTGACCTCTTTATTTCAACAATGACTTTATGTCTGTGTGTTCCTGTTTTGTGCTTCCTGATCTCTTTGAGGATATTTATTAAGCTTCTGACCTACCAGTGCTGCATTATCCAGTGGACGTCACTTAGTTATCAAGGATGCTGCCAATAAATCTTTTTATTTTCCTGTGAGCCCACCTACACTTGGGAGCACTAGCTTCCTTGGTGGGTCAGATGTCCCTTGAAGGTAGAACAAGGCCCAGGCCCAGATTTTCCCTGCTTCCTGGTGAGGACACAAGTCAGAAATGGTGTCAGAGTGGAAGACTTTGATGCTTATAGTCAGCCAGAGCACTCCCAGAGTGACCCACCCCATGCCAGGAGACTGAGCTACTCTAGAGAGCTCCTGGGGCCCAGTGCTTTTTCCACAGCTACCTCCTTTGAAATTATCATCCACCTGGCCCAGGTGGGAGCTGGAGTGGAGAGTGTGCTCAGGGACCATCCATGTGCTGCCTTCTGTTATGGCCTCTGCACCCCAGCTGGTGCTGGGCTAACACCAGGCTGGTGGGATTCGTTCCCCACCAAGATGATGGTGTAAGCAGTGATCCTCCCCAAGGAAGTGTGGGGAAAGAAAACCACATGATGAGGAAACCCCAACCAACCTCCATTTGGTACGTGGCCCTCTGCCCCTAGGTTGCTGTTTCCTTGATTCACTGAAAGAACCAACAATCTTCTGCCTTCCATCTGTGGCTCACCATGTTTAAGATTGATCTCCATTTCATTAGTTCTCCATCTGGCCAGAATCTCAGAAAATGATGTTTTAAAATACACATAAAAGTGTTGGCAAAAATGATCAACTTGATATTATTGTTATCATTTTGCTATATTTCCTTTCACTATGATTTTCAACAAATTCTGGGAATTGAAGTCAGTATCAGATCTTGCCAAGTTCTTTAACCTTCCCAAACCTCATCAGCAAAATGGGGAAAATAAGGAAATCTCCTTCTTTGGGCTTGGGGAGAGTCAATAAAATAATGCAGATAGTAAGTCCTCATTAAATAAGGAAAAACGGTCCCGACTGTCTAGGCCTCACATTCCTTTAACCCACTGATTTGTTGAAAGGATTAAAGATTAAATGCCTAGCACCATGGCCAGTTCAGTAATGCTTCCCTGAAAAAAAAAAAAAATCAGGTAATCAATGTATTAAGTTCTTAAAGCCATGATAACATATGACCTCTTATAATTCAGCTATGTTGCTCACAATTTGACAATTAAGAGTAAATACAAAAAAGTGGTATGATTATTTGACCTAAGGCTATCAGGGAATTTTCCAGGTTAATACCAGCAGTCCTTAATCAATGAACCATGCACACTTACAAATGGGTAGGAGGGAAGATTTATCAAGGAAAATCCTTCTCCTCGTACATTGCTTCTCAACTTTGAAACGATGTATGAGTGATTAACAGGACTTACGTTGGCTGCTCTAAAAACTAATCATTTATGGCACTAGAATTTAGGGTGTATTTCCAGTCACTTTTTCATTACAAAGGCAAATAAACAAAGTCAATCTTTCAGACAAGACCTTAACCTATTTGGGAACTGTTTAGACCTATGGTGTTCAATATGGCAGCTGTGACCCACATGTGGCATTAAGTACTTGAAGGGTGCTGGTCCAAATTGAGATGTGCTCTGAGTGTAAAATAGACACTAGATTTTGATGATTTAATATGCAAAAAATAATGTAAAATATCTCATTAATATGTTTATACTGATTAACTGCTGACATAATGTTTGGATATATTAGGTCAAATAAAATATTATTAAAGTTAATTAACGTGTTTTTTTAAATTTTCTAAAAGTTAATTATATTTTTAGAATTTGGCTGGTTGTATAAATCTCTCTATACTTAGCAAGTAAGTATCAAATATTTACATTTATTTGTTCAATGAAAAGGCCATTTTAACCAGGATGTTAAAAAAGGTACCATGTTTCTGAGACATGTCATTTGCAATCAGTTCTTAGAAATCTAGGATGACATTCAAGTTATTTCAAAGAGATTGTACCCATTCATTGATTTATTCAGTTGGTAAAAGCTACTGACCACCTTCTACATGACAGACACCGCTCCTGGCCCTCAGTTCTCTGCCACTATGAGTTTTATCTACTCATGAGCAGAGGCAGTGAGTAAGCAATAAAAGTAAGAAGTAAGTGAATTTTAGAGCATGCTCAAAGCTAGAGTACTACAGAAAAAAAAATAGAGTGAGGGAAGGAACGAGGAAGGTGCAGGCAAAAGGATTACCATTGTAAATGTGGTGTTTTCAGTAAGCAAATCATATTGGAGCAGAGACATGAAGGGGGTTGAGGGTGTCAACCATGCTGGAAGAACATTCCAGATGGACTGGAGGCCTATAGAACAGGAGCAGATGACCAAGGGGAGAGTGGTAGATGGTCTCAGCGAGGTAGTGGGGCTGAGCATGTCAGAACTTTTACTTTAATCTCAGGGAGATGGGGATGTCACTGGCAACTGCTGAGGTGGCATGTGGTTTAAACCACTTTATATTTTTAGAGGATGACTCTTCCTGCTTTGTTGAAAATAGACTGTAGATGGGCCAGCGTGATATCGGTGAGGAAGTTCCTGCAATAATCCAGGAGCAAGGCTGTGGACAGTCACACTGGTAAAACTGTAAGTGGTGGGAAGTGGCAGGATTCTCGATGTACAGTCATGCACTTTTGAGGTGGAACTAACAGAATGTCTTGATGGATTGAATCTGAGGGGTATAAAAAAAGAAGAGAAGAACCAAGGATGAATCCCAACTTTGGCTTAAGCACCTAGAAGGACACAACTACCGAGTACCCACTCTTTGTGCCAGGTAGCAATTAATTCAAGGAATACAAGAATCCAAATGTTCCCTGCACTGAAAGAGCCCACAGCAGAGTAGCAAGACAGACACAGTCATATGAGGATTTACCGCCCTAAAGTGGTAGTGCATGTGTGAAAGGAAAGAGAGATGACCATTTTAATGTGGCTGTCAGGGGAAGGCAAGTGAGGTTTCAATTTGGTTATTCGGGGATGTATAAAAATTTGTCAAACCAAGAAAAGAAGTGAACAGGCTAAGGTCAGGAAATAGCACGTGCAAACCCCAATGTTGGCAAAGAAGGTGGATTATTTGGGGACTTGCAAGTAGAATGTGGATGGTGGGCTGGCCATGGGAGGTGGATAAGCTTGGAGGAGAGAGAGCTAGAACAGGGTCCTGATCATGAGGATGTGCACAAAGCTTGGGAGCTTGGACCTTCTGCAGGCAGGGGTGAGAGATCAGAATTTTCAACACAGCATAGTACATGGTCACAGTACACCACTTTCCTAAGAATAAGTCATGTAAATCTATGAAGATATAGAGAACTGTTAAGAAACTATGAAAATTGTCCAAGGTTTTGTGAAAGGTTTTAACTAGAGAGAATTGGAAGTAAAGGAAGGACTGACTGGGGAGATTTTTGGAGGTTTAATTCACAGGCATTGGTGACCAGTTAAAAGGTGGGCTTTTCAATATGGAAGAATGAGAATAAAAATGAGCTCTTGGGGTGTTGTTATTAACTGGGATGGGAAAAACACAAGGAAGAGAAACATGTTTCAAGCATGCTAAGTCTGAAGTATGTCTTAGTTTGGGTTCCCCCAGAAACTGACCCAGAAAGAAGAATTCATTTGTAAGCAGTGTGTTTGGAAGGTGACATTATGAAAAATTATAGGGCAGTTGGGGAAATAAGCCAGGGAAGGAATGGCACCAATACAAGGTTGTGGATGTTCCAGCTGTGTCTGTTGGGGGCTCGTCCTTTTGGGCCCTTGGGGAGAAGCAAAGAACATGCATCAGAATCCTCCACCTGGAAGAGAGGGAGCTGGAGTATTTATTCACCAATTTTCAGAGAAGCCTTGATTCCTGATTTCCATGTGATGCCAGAGGCCAAGAAATCCCTGAGGCAGAAAGGAAGGTGCTCCCATCCCTGAAGGAAGCTCTGGTGTTTTGCATATATGAATGGGAAGGCAAGTGCCAAGAGGATGCTTGTGGGACACTGACAGCAGTGAAAATGTGCCCCTTGAGATGTTGAGAGGGATCTGTATGAGGAGATGCCAATACCTATCCCACGGAATACAAACATGAAATTCCAATGAGAAGTCAAATGAGAGACAGTGATTTGGGGACTTCAACGTATTTAGCTAATACTAGCATAAGACTTTTCAAAGTAGCTTCTTTTCCAAAAATCCCTTGTAGGGAAGACACTTGTATCTTTAAGACTTACTGGTGTGTACCCCATCTGCCGGGCCCCAGCAGCAGCAACTTGGGTGAGACTGGATTGAATTTGTGCCCCAACTCCCCTCCTGTGATAAAATTCCACTTTGTTGGACAAGCAGCCATGGGATTTTATTCCTAACTCTCTGAGAGGAATATTTTTCCAAGATTTCATGTCCTAAAGGCAACTTCACTCTATTACACAAGTAGGTGTTCCAATGATTGAGTCCAGCAACTGTCTCATGGATCAGTGTTATGAGCATTCCTGAATTCGAGTTGGAATTTTCTTTTTTTTTGGTTTTGTTTGTTTGTTTGTTTGTTTTAAAGATTTTATTTATTTATTTGAGAGAGAGAGAATGAGAGACAGAGAGCACGAGAGGGAAGAGGGTCAGAAAGAGAAGCAGACCCCCTGCCGAGCAGGGAGCCCGATGTGGGACTCGATCCCGGGACTGCAGGATCATGACCTGAGCCGAAGGCAGTCGCTTAACCAACTGAGCCACCCAGGCGCCCCTGGAATTTTCATTTTTGAAGAAAACTACAAACTTGATTATAGAAAAATAAAGAATAAAGAAAGGTGGGAAACTCATCTTTTATAGTAGGACAACAGTATTGAGTAGAAATAAACATGTCTGCACTTTCCTTTTGCACCACCTCTATCCAGCCCCACTTATCAGCTGCTACCTTGGAGTGGGGAGCTTTCAAAGTGTTTGAAGCATACACATTGAATTCCCAGTCTGTCTTACTTAGCTGTAGGATCCCGTATGTCTAAGAAGTACCTTCTACAGATTAGGAGTAGAGCCTTGGAACCATCTTAGACTCTGGGCTCAGTTCAAAGTCCATCTCTTTCCAGTTAATAGTGAGACCTTGGGTGGGTCATTGGGTCTTTCAAAGTCTCAACTTCCTCATCTGTGCAGTGGCAATAGACCCACCTCACAAATTTTTCAGGATTGGATGGGATGGGAAATGGGAAATTCTCCAAAACACTGAAAAGCTCTCAATAGTATCAAAAATTTGGTCTAGAATAACATTCACTGTTATCATAGCTCTGAATCATTCTTAGCCTTCCTGTGGTGATGCTTGCAGAGTATAGGCCATGGTCTAAAGGCCTGAAGTGTAAAAGGCAGACATCCACCACTGGGGTCTCACAGCACCTGGCTCAGAGTGATTCAAACACTGGAGGCCCCACTGGATTCTCTCTTGCATGGAAAGCACTGGGTTATTGAGAGACCCTGAGCTCTTGACCAACTTGGACCTCCCATTATGGTATGACCCTAGATGGATTACTCTGTCCCTCTGCATGAAGGAAAGGAATTAATTGGATGGGTCTAATTCTTCCAGCTCAAGGCTTCTAAGCCTACATTTAAGACTCTGACCTTGACTAACCCATATTCCCATTACTCTGGTTGACTAAGAAGAACAAATGATGGGAGTTTCATGAGCTATTATTTTCCTAACAAGCGAAGCGCTAAGTGCACATTCTCAGAAAGTTGTCAGTTTTCTCAGCCCCTGAGCAGGTGACTCTAAAACCCTCATTTGCAACCGTCCCCTTTAGGTTCTCCTCCCCGGGGGCGGGGGGGGTGGCGCTGAAGGGGTTAGAAGGAAGGGGCATCCTGTTGGATGCCACTTCCAAATCTCAACAAGAGATCTTTAAACTAAACTAGGGTTGACTTCATTTTCAACTCAGGGTGAACTTGCAGACTGGTAAACAAAGAACACAAATTAGGAATGCAACCCTTTGATTCAGTTCACATCCCTGAGGGCCTGCAATGGCCAACGTTGTGCTGGACCCTGGAAGAAGTGATCGGAGTAGAACACTGTTGAAAAGAAAGCACATTTTAAAAATAAATGTCATTTAGGATATTACTAACAGATTCACACTCACTATATATGTCTTTATTCTTTTAATCATTCTGCCTTCATCTGTAAAACAAGTTTCCTCTGGCCAACCCCCACCTTGGCCCAGGAAAGCATATGTCTTGTAGAATGATGGTGATTCCAGCAAGCACAATGAGTCAGAGACATATGGTGTCTCCAAGGTCTCTGTTTACTCTTGTACCTGGGGAGATTAGTCAGCCAGAGGCACAGAATCAACCTGAATGCCATCTGGTCATTCCCTGGTGCAGGCTGAAGGTGACAAGTCAGCCCTACATACCTGGATAGCTAGGTGAGGGCTTGGATCATTCCAAGTGGGAACTTGAAGCTGCAGCCCTGAACTGAAGGCAAGGCAGAGGTGTTGTGCCCACCTCAGACCATTATTTCTCACTGGGCAGTGCAAGAGCTGCACTCTGGAGAAGGAAGACTAGCCCTCAGTGGTGATTCCAGTTCATTCAGGGCTCCCGTATAGACCTCTTCCCCGCCCAAGACACTAGGTGACTGCCATCACTCCTTTCCCTGCCTGTCTACAGGCTTTAGGAGTTGGTCTAAGAGTTATAGGTATTCTGTATTCAAAGATGGTGCTTTGTAAGTGGAAAGATTCTAGACTTTGGTCCTGTGTCTGCCTGCTTTTAAGCTCTGGTCTTGAGGTCTTGGGTAACTTTTCAACCCCCTTAAATCTCTCTTTCTTTGTTGAATGACAATCCTCATAGGGCTGTTGCCTAGGATGAACTTATCTGAGATAAACTATGTAAAGTACCTGGATTTAGGAGGAGTGCAATAAAAGTGAGTGTCCTTCCCCCTTCCCCGGATTATCGGGTTTTATTCCCCTCTGCCAGAGATTCCTTGGTGAGCAGAAAGCTGTTATGTTATTTGCCTGTAATCCTAACAATTAAATAAAATTCTCATCAAAATGATGTTGATGTCTCATTGACATATCTGGGCCACAAAAATAACGATGTGGTGAAAACAAAGTTGAGGCCATTGGCTGAAGGAGGAGGTTAATAAGTCTAACAGATGCATGTAAACAGAAATAGGCTGGCACTCGGGGCTCCTGGATCCTTCTTTGGAAAGAGTAAAGTTGCACCTCACTCTCTGGCGAGGTGCTGGAATTTCTGTGGGCCTCCATGACACTTGTTTAGGATAAAATTCTCCCCAGTTTCTAGTATTCCAGGTTCATTTCTTGGGGATTCTTCAAACCCATCAGAATTGATGGCACTTTCCAGCCCACCAACTCCAGAAGGAGGCCAACTTGGCAATGGATTTTATAACCAATCCCATTTGGAGAACTTCTCCATCATTGAGCTTGGGATAAGGTAATAAGTCACAAGTTATGAAGTTCCAAATTATGAAAGCACTGCCGCTGGATTTCTACTGGCCTGATGGCTTTTGTTACAGGATTTGCATTTGTTTCTGAGAAGAGACATATTGTCTTAGAAAAAAAAAAATTATCTGCCTGTAATAATTGTCCCATCTGTGGCCACTCATTGCTGGTTCATACGAGCTCCCAGGTGCTGTTCCTACTGCAGAACTTCCCCAGGCCTGTTATGGGGAAATTGTGAAACATCTGGCCAGCTTCAGAGAGATCAATGAGGGCTGGAAGGGTGGACTTTGCTCACTCGTGGTGTTCCAATGAATATTTTCAGGCTTAAGGAACTGACTGTCCAAAAATCGAATTCATTGATTTTTCCAAAGGGCAAGTACAAGCAGATGGCCCCATTAAAAAAAAGATCTCCCCAATGGATTTCCAGCACTTGCACTTTATTCTTTACGTTGAACAGATGCTCTTATGGAGGCTGAAAAGAAACACACACACACAACCTAGGTTTGGCTACTGTGGAATATGCAGAGGGCAGAGGGCATTTTTCTGTAGAAAAAGCTGACTGGTTATAGAAAGCCATTTCACAAAGCTCATGCCCTGAGTGTAGTCTCTCTGTGTGCTCCTACTCCTGGTGGACCTTCTGGCTCCGAATTCTGGTATGTATTTCGGCAACAGCATGAGACTGCTGCGACCAGGATAGCTCTGTCCCCACAAAATGAGAGCAGCCCCAGAGTCCAAAACAGCACAAAGCTAGAAGAGCTCAAACTACATAAACATAGACTCTCCTCATGTGCACAAATTGGACCTGTGGCCCATAAAAGAAGAAAGGGCTTCAGAGCAGAAGGAGTGGGTTCTGGCCTGGCTAGACCACTTCTGAAATAAGTTGGTCTCTCCTGAGATGGTCACACTCTTCGTTTTTCTCAGGTTTGGTTTCTTCATCCACAAAGTGGATTAATGTTGTCTCTGGTGGCCGTGGGCTCTCAGTGTGGGTGAAATGTGGTACTCGAGCAAGGATGGAGCAGCCTGTGAGATCCCGTGAAGATTTCCCCCTGCTCCGACCCCAGGGGCACTTTTCAATGTCAGATGGGAGCACCAGATCCCCCCTCTGGTTGTGTTCTTAAACAATGAAGCCTGCATTCCCAAGGTGGGAAATGGAGAGCATTGAGCTGTCCTGGAGAAACCACCATTAATGGTGAAAATCCACATTTGAGCTGCAGGCAAAGATGTTGGTCTTTGCTAGTCTCTGGCACGAAACTTGGAAGGATGGTGTTGGTGGTTATTTTTCCAGAATGAACCCTTGACCTCCCAAACTATCCAGATTCTTTCTGGATTCTTCTCTCAAGGGAGAAACACAGCATATGCATACACTTGCTTTTTGGGTCTCATTATTGTGTTGGCATTAGGTGGAGCATTTGAACTCCCTTTATAGCTGGTTGGTAATCCTCATGTTAGCGTTTCTGGTGGCTGGACTACTTGGGGCACATGCCCCTGCCTTTATAACCTAAAAAGATCTGAAGTGGGCATCTGGGTGGCTCAGTCAGTTAAGCGTCTGCCTTCTGCTAAGGTCATGATCCCAGCATCCTGGGATAGGCTCCCTGCTCAGCAGGGAGTCTGCTTCTCCCTTTATCTCTGCCCCTCCCCTTTGCTTATGCTCTCTCTCTCTCAAATAAATAAATAAAATCTTAAAAAAAATAAGATAAAAAGATCCAAAGTCACAGACAAGCAGAATCAGGGAGCTGAAAGGGCCATAGAAAACCTGTAATTAATTAATTTGTTTATTAATTAAGGAGAGACATTTCCATAGGAATATGGTTCAACTGAGAACTCAGGACTGGTGTTGCAGTGGCACCTCTCCTGCTGTGTTATGTTGGACAGTCCCCCTAACCTCTCTGATCATGTGTTTCCTCATTTATCAATATACAAACAACACCTGGTAACACCTGCCTTGGCTATATCTTGAGGATGTCAAGGATCCAGCAAGAAAATAGACTTGAACATATTTTGAAAATACTGAAGACTATAAAATATTATAATAAATTGTTATGGTTATTATGTCCAAGGACCACCAGCTGGAAGTTGACACACATTTCTCTATCTACTGGTTAATTTCTGCTTTATCTACTCGTTAATTTCTGCTCATCATCTTCAAATTCCTATTTTTGTGCTCAAAAGTCACCTGAATCAGTATATGGGTATCCACTATAAAATTCTTTTAATTTTTCTGTATGTTTCAAAATTTTCATAATAAAATGTTGACAGATTAAAAATTTTTAAAAATTCTAACTGAAAGCTACAGTCTCACACATATCTAAAGGCAATGATTTTAGAGTTTGCATTTTGGGGGAAAGAAACAGGAAGGAAGGAAGGAAGGAAGAAAAATTGGTGTCATTATTAAATGCAAAACAAAACGAAAAAGCCATAAATTCTGACCCAGCAAAACATGCTATAGTTCCTGGATATTCATTACAATCTTATTTATAATAGCACATCATTCTCCAAAACAAGAAAAATGTTTGAATTTGTTCTGGCACAGTACTTTGAGAAAATGCCCATCAAAACAATAAAAGATGATATAGCAGCTTTCTGCCTACTATAATGCTAAGTAAAACAAGCAACAGAAAGACAAACTCTTACATGCTCATCACCACCAGGTGAAATAAAAAAGAAAACAGAAAGACTAGAAGTAGAGGCACCCAAAAGATCACCGTGATTGGATAAGGGGGCTAAGAATTCCAGGAAGACTTTTTCTTTTACGAATTTTTTTCCTTTGATGTGGTGATACTACATTTATTTTTTTAAAAAGGAATAAAAGAAATGCTTTTATTAATGTCATTTAGTATAATTCTTTTTGAAAAAAAAAAGAAATGGAAGCTTTTATACCAGGACCCTCCAGTTTGGCACTGTTGGCAAGAGTAACTTTGTTTTGAAAGAAGACCTCGTTGGGTTGCCAAATGCATTGTTCACCTGTAGCTGCATAAATGACTTTGAACACAATAGTTGCCAGGTTAAGGGGCGCCCGCTAGGTAGCCCTACCCAATCCTGATTCAAGTCCATTGTTGCTTCCAGTACTTCTGCAAGGAGCCCATGTCGACAAGCTTTGAAGTTAGGTTCACAGAGCCTGTTTTCTCAGAGCTTGAAGTTTATGCTGGAGCCAGATTTAGGGGTGGGGAACAAGATGTTCCAAAATGATCCTCTGAATCAACAGGATCCCCCAGAAATGTGTCAGGAAATGTTGGGGACCACGGGCTGGGGTGTTACTGATCAGGACATTGGGCACAGGCAGGACCTTTATTTAGAAATCAAGCCCATGATCAGGCCAGCCTTTGGTGAACCAGCCTCTTGGCTTCCACTTAAACTGCCTTTCAGAAAAGAGCCGTAATTGCCCTTTGTTCTTAGGCAGCAAGAATCAGGGTCACATCTCAGAAGATCACATCTAAAGCTTCTGGTTTCCCAACCAGGGCTGGGCAAGGCTGAAAGGTCATAATTCAAGGGCAGCATTGTGCTGTGACTTTGTCTGGTCGCAGACCTGGAATTCCACCTCTGCCCTCCTCCCGGGTGCGTTGCCAGTGGCCTCAAATTCCCAGAGTCTTGGCTCCGGCCCCAGTCATTTTGGGGAAAGGTCCCAGGTGCCCATTTTGTTTTAGAGAGAACCTTAGATTTTTTCCAGGCCATTCAGCTCAATGAGACGACAACAATATTTCTTGAAGAACTTCTATATATAAGGAGCTAAGATGGTAAATATAAAACAGAATCCATTCTGGCCCTCAAGGAATTCATAGAGATATATAGGCCATACAATAATAATAGCTAATGTTTTAAAAATAATAATAACTAGTATTTGTTGGGCTTTACTACTTACCAAGCACTCTTCTAGGGACTTTGCCTATATTAACTCATTTAATCCCCACAATAGCTCTGTGACATTGTTATGAGAGCTCCATGGTATCATGATTATGTGCATTTCACAAAGAAGGCAATGGAGGCAAAGGGAAGCAAGCACAGGCAGTATGGCTCCAGAGACTGGGGTCCTAGCCACCTCCACCCCCAAGGCTGTCTCTCAGGCCACAAGTGTCATTAACTTTGGACGGGGAAGCAAGTGTACCTTTCCAGGTGTTTGGGAAGTTTGCTACTCCAGTATGAGCTTTTCAGTATTGTCAGATCAAGGGTTCAGAGAGTAAAAGTCTTTGTTTATTTATTTATTTCAAAATTTCAGATTAAATATATATATGTATTTTATTTTAAATGTATATAAATATTTCTTCATCATTATAAAAACAGTATAAACAAATGACAGAACGTTCTTAATTCAAGGAAAAGCATATTCCTGTAACTTCAGTGCCCTAATCTATTCAGAGTGATGTTTTGGGTGCTTTACCTTTGCCTTCTCCCCACCATTTAGCAGGTGCAATAATACAACATATTACAATTTGCCTCCTTTGTGTTCATGTCACTTAAATACGTAACAGGTACAAAGTTGCTGCATCATTTTTATATTCATCACTTTAATATATTCCTTCCAGTGGATGGTCATTAATTGACCAATATCCTATTTTTTAGAACATTCTTTGTTATAAATACATTGTGGTGGGCATCTCTAGGTCTAAAGCATGTTTCACATATTATTATTTCCCTAGCCTGAGTTCTCAGAGGTGGATTTACAGAATCAAAAGGTAGGAACAGTTTTTTTTATTTTGATACAGACTGCATATTATCCACCAAATTGTACTATAAGACTGAATGTTTTGTCAACATTTGATCACTTGTGAGGCAGAATTTTGAAGAATGAATAAAGTATATGTGTGGACAAGAATATAGGAGAGTCCAGGCTGAAGGAAGGGAGATTTTGAAGTCCCTGGAACCACTGGCATATGGTCAGGTTGGCCTGGGAGAGGAAGCAAGGGGAGGCAGAGGTGGGCTTAATTCTGGAGATAATGGGGAACCCCTCCAAAGCCTGTAGGGTCAGATTTGAAGGTGTGAAGGTCTCTGTTGGTAGCAGTGGGGAAGATGGGCAAGATGGTGGGTGATGAGAAAGCAGAGCTCACAGAAGGCAGACAGAGGATCAGGTGTGCTATCTAATAAAAGAAAGGGAAGGCTTGAGGAAGGGTCTGGAAGGAGGTGATCAGTGTAGCTTGAATGTGAGGCACTGAGTATCCAGGGAGGGCTAGTGAAGAAGAACTGTACACAGGGATCTGAGCCCAGGCGAGGGGCCTGGGGGAGAGAGCTGCACTTGAACGTCCCCACTGCTCAGGCTAAGCTGAAGCTCTCTGAGCGAGGTGATCACTCAGGGACAGGTGCCAAAGTGGGTGGAAGGGAGAAGACCAGCAGAAATGCTGACATTCTGGGACAAGATGGATGATAATGATTCAGAAAAGGAGGACGAGAATGAGGAGTGTTCTGGGAAGAGAACATGACATGGTGCAGCCAGGTCACAGGAGGATTTGTTTTATTATTTTATTTTATATTTTAAAGATTTATTTATTTATTTTAGAGAGAGAGAGAGCACAAGCGAGGGGCAGGGAGTGGGAGAGAGAGTACACCGAGCGTGGAGCTCTATGTGGGGCCTTATGCAAGCCTCATGACCCTGAAATCACAACCTGAGCCAAAACCAAGAGTTGGACGCTTAACCGATTGTGCCACCCAGGTGACCCTATTTTATTTTATTTTTAAATAATTTAAAAATACATATCTCTTCTGATCCCAGGAGAAATAAAAGGAAAAAAGGAAGGAAGGAAGGAAGGAAGGAAGGAAGGAAAGAAGGAAGGAAGGAAGGAAGGATGAAAGGATGGAAGGATGGAAGGATTGGTTAACCACATCAAATATTGCAGAGATCAGCCACCACCCAAGGATAAATACTATTTGATGATGATTTCAGAACTCCTTAACTCTCAGTCTTCCTATCTGTAAAATGGAGAATGTTACTCTGTCGTTACAAAATTGTTGTGAGGTATGATTTGAAAAAATGCAAGTGTGACATTTCCTTTAAACCAGCATTTCCCAAGGTGTATTTTGTGGAATGTTCCTCAGGTTGCAAGCCGTGAGATAGGTAAGTGTGTTCATGGTGTGATGGGATTAAGACACATGCAGGCTTCCCTGGTGCAATTCCTCTCTACCCTTAATGGACTCATGTGCATAGTGAGTGTCCAAGACAGGGGTACAGTTTTCTCAAACATGGAATACTTTACACAGAGCTCCTTGAGGGATCAGTGCCTGCAAAACCCACTCTGGGAAAGCCAATACCTTGGGTACAGGGACACCCACTCTACCATGCTGGGAGGATTGGGTGTGCTAACGTGTGCGAAGTCCCTGGCAAGTTGGAAGTCAGTAAGCGTAGTTCCTTCCCTACATCAGGAAATGAATGCAGGGAAATCATTCTTGAAAACTGGAGCTAAAATGGGTAAAGGAAATTATAGAGGCAGTCTGGGACACTACATTCTGTAACCTCTTCTGAGCAGTAATGATGATGTGGGTTCAAGGACTAGGTTTACCACTTCCTAGCTTTGTGATCTGACAGGTGTTACTTCACCTTTCTGAGAAATGATGCAAATTTGAAATCAGATAATCTGGTGTGTGTTATTCTTTACCGCCTGCTGTGTAATGAATTACCCCAAAATTTAGTGGTTTAATCAATACTCATTTACCCACAGTTTCTGCTGGTAGGAAAGCAGGCATGGTGTAGCTGGATTTTCTGCTTCAGGGTTTCTCATAAGACTACAGTTGAGACATTGGCTAAACTTGGGGTCTCATCTGAAAGCTCAACAGGAAAAAGATCTGCTTCCAAGCTCACATGTGTGGTGGTTGGTGGGATTCAGTTTCTTTAGGGTCTTGGTTCCTCTCTGGCTGGTGGCCCAGAGGCTACTCTCAGTTCCTTACCATGAGGCCCTCTCCAACATGGTAGCTTGCCCCACCAAAGCAACAACATGGAGAGACCACTGGCAAGATGGAGTCATAGTCTGGTGTAACTTAGTCATGGAAGAGACATGCCCTCACTGTGCCCACACTCTGTTTGTCAGAGGCAAGTTACTCAAGGGGAAAAGATTACACAGGACCATGAATACCAGGAAGTGGGTCACTGGGGGTCATCTTAGAGACTGCATACTCCATAGTAGCATTTGTATATCTTTAAGTTCCTATATAATGTTTGGTTATTCTTACTCTTAAAAAAAATCTTGTTAAAATTGAGTAGTCAGTGATATTAGCTGATCATCACCTTAGAGAGACAAAACATCTAGGAAACATGCCAGTGGGGAAAGAAAAAGGAAAAACAAACAAAACAGAACACGAGATTCACACATGGCCAGTTATTGTACATAGCACCTTGAAATGATCTTCAACCACTTTCCCACTGCTGCTCTACAGTTTTTCCTGTCAGGGACAAAAGTTCTTGGATTTATACCACTAGCATCCTTTTTGTTTGTTTGCTTTTTGAAAGGCAAAGATAATGAAAATTCATTATTTTACACATAATAACTCATTTAATCCGCAGGACAACCGTGCAAATTAGGTTCTTTTATCTCCATTTATAGATGAAGAAACTGAGGCACAAACAGGTCACAGATGGAGCCAATCATCCTGCATCTAGTGAGTGGTAAATAGGGGCTCCCAGCCTTCTGTGTGACCCCACACCTCCATCTTAACTTTCACAGTTTATGGCCTTGTAAGTGTGGGGTGTGGTGTCTCTGGTCACTCAGTGCAAATTAATTTAGGAGAAACCAGGCTCCAGACAAACACTAGGGATTTGGGAAAAGGGGTGGAGGATGAGAGGTGGGTAGGCAACACTGGGTTTGCCTAAGGTTCTTGCATCTACTCTGCATATCAGCAGGTGTCAGTTGGCCAAGGCTGGCTGGGTTCCTGCCACAAATCATAGGGGATCAGGGTCCCAGTTATTCTGCTGTGAGCTCCGATGAATTTCTTAGCCTTCCTGAACCTCAAGGTAAGAAAGGATGATACTTAAACTAAACAATCTCTAAGAACCTTTCCTATTATCAAGAGTCCACAAATAAACAGGCCTGGGTGACCTTCAGAGGCAGTGCTGGGGAAGGGGCCATGCCCCAGCTGGTAAAGATCACAATGGACCTTTTTCAGATTGATGATTTGTGTGAGCGTAGCACAAAGCTTGGAAACCTGACAACATGAGTGCATGTTCCTGCACTTGGAGAAGTCCAGGCTCCACCACACCAACTTTTAGGGACATTATGAGATAAAAGATGTTATCATGGGGTATCTGGCAGACCCTGCTGGCCCCTTCCCTCTTCCACTGCCACAGAGAAAGGCAGTTCCTCTCCCAGGAAAAAAGAAGAAAAAACTTCAGCTTTCTCACAGAGGAATCCTGGTGGTCACAGGGACAGTCCGTGGTTGTGCTGAGGCTGTCACAGCACTAACAGGTAAGTTTAGAAGGAGCAGTTAGCCCACCATGTGACTAAGGAAATTGCTTGGAAGAGCGGCTGAGAATGTGAGACCCCCAGCCACAATTACCCACCACCTAAAAAATGAGAAGCCGGGGTGGAGGGGGCTGGCTAGAAACCGCCAGTACCTCTGCCATTGTTCTCCTTAACTTTGGGACCTGCTAATCAACCACTGAGCCAAATTAGCTGGGCCAGGAACAAAGACCTATGGGGGCAGGGAGTAAAGAACAAAACACTCTTCCGGGACTTGAGTTCATTCTTCAGGCCCAATGCCTGGAAAGCTAACCAGAGAGGTGGCTGCAGCCTGCAGCACTGGCATCCAGCTCCTTTGAGGATCCTGCCTTTTGATTCTCTCCAAACTCACCCCAGGAGGAGTTCTCCACAGCACCCTTTGAGAATAATGCGGCCAACACACACACACTCACATGTACATACACACATCACCTTTACCCATCCCACCATCCCACCATTGTGAGACATGTTCCTCCCGATGATTCCTAACATTGACATCTGGGAGTAACTCCAATCATATCCAGAGATGCAGTGGGGTTATTAGAATCTGGAATCAAGGAACAAGATCCATTAGACAAAATCTTTCGTCCCCTCCAAATGAGTTCCCCTGCAACAAAAAGATTGCCTTGATTATAAATCAATGTCTTTTCTCTGGTATTGATATCTCTAGAGAAGATGGGAATTTTAAGTTTTATTGCCTAAGAAATTCTCTTCCCTTTTCCTACCCCTAGGAAAGCTTCATTCAAGCTCCCCATTTCCTCGCTGTGTGATCCCAGACTAGATGCTCAACCTCTCTGGGCTTCCAATCATTTCCATATAAGTCAGGATCATTGAACAGATTTGGCTTGTTGGCTGTGAGCAGAGTCATATAATGTATAAGACAAGCCTTGTTTCTGACCCTTCATTTCCAAAGCATTTCTGAGATGATTCTCAAAGGCACTCTTGCCTTGTCTTGTCCAGGCAGATAAGTAAGGGTTTTTCACTTCCTTCTCAGCATCCCCAGGCAACCAGTACTTTGGATCCCTCGGGATTCTTGAGGGTAACTGCCAACATAGCACAGCCCCTTGTAGTCCAAACAACTGACCAGCTTGCCCCACAAAGCAGAGACTAAGAACTTGATTGATTCAAGGTCAACCACCCTCTGTGTACTGTATACTATGCCTCTGCTCCATTTTGGGACCTGCTGTTAAAGTAGATGTTTCTAGTATACCCTTTTTGTGCTGAGTCTCTACTTCCCCCACCCACATTTCCCTCTGGTTTTTGTCCCTGAACTAGACTTCTGGATTTGGGTCTCTACCCTGTTCCTCCTTATCTTGCTGGTGACTGCTTGGCTCCCATTTCCAGACTTCAGTGCTCAGAGCTGACTCCCATTGGAGATTTCATAATTACAGCTCAGAAAATTCAGAGACTTAGACCAGGGAAGGGTCTCAGAGCACAGATACCGTGTCTAACCTCTTAGTATGAGAAGTCCTTCTAAAGCCAGCTGGCCAGCAAACCTTACTGAGTTCCCATTATATCCCAGGCTTTATAGCATGTCAGGATATTTTAAAAAATTAATAGAATCTCAAGAAACTCATCCTCCAGTGAGGAACACAAGCACATAGACATATACACACAGCATGAAGTGATCATTCCTCCTGGGGGCTATTCATCCAGGCTATGACTGAACATCCCCATGACAGGGGCCTCCCTTTATGATAGGGTTTAGTCCATCATCAGGTGTTTGTAACTCCTAAAATGTCCTTTCTAATTTTGAGTGCATGTGTCCTCCCTTCTACCTCCACCCATTGGATTTTGAGTTTGAGCCCAAGTCAGTCTGAGATCAGACTCCATTCTTACCAGCTGTGTGAACTTGAACAAATTTTTCAATCTCTCTGAGCCTCAGTTTTCCCAGCTATAAAGTGAGGATGATGATACCCATCTGGATATATCACATGAGATGGAGTGTTTTGCCCTATATCATTGTTTTAAATAGTTATCAGTACAGACATCATCTTCTCTGTCTTGTCTAAGCTAAGCATTCATTTGACTCTATTCCCTTAGTTCTCCCTTCCCCCTCCAGCTTCTGTCATCAGCCTTCCTCTCCCACCAAAGATGTCAATGGCCTCTTGGCTGTCTAATCCAGTGGACTCTTCTCAGCTTCTCTTTGGAAATTTGGACATCGTTCAGCTCCTTCTCTTTCATAAAAGAGTCTGCTCACATGATTTCTATATCACCATGTTCTGGAGAGTCTTTTTTTTTTTTCCCCCTGGAAGACTCTTCTTAGTATCTGTCATGTCCTCTCTTCCTCAGCCTTTCCTTCATCACCTGTGGCTGCCCTCTAGTGCTTCCCTCAGCCCTCAGTCTTTCTTGTAAAAATGCAGTGAAGACTATCAAATACTCTGTGTCAGACACTACTCTGAACACCTGGAATGCATGTATACATTTCATTCCCAGGTAAGGCCACATGTACTTGAGTTTTAGTTTGCAGATGAGGAAACTGAGGCTCAGAATAGTTAAGAAATGTGCCCAAGCCAGGTCAATCTGAGAAAACATGCTAACATAGACAGACTGGCTGTCTCATGACTAGTCTGTCTCTGAGTGATTCTGTCCCTGCCAAAGGTTCTGTCTGCCAGTCTGTTGGCATCTGTCATGTGGACATCTCTAGGAAAGATCCTTCTTTTAGGCTCCAGACCCAAACGTTAACTCTTCACAGGGTCTCTCCAGCTGATGGACTGCAGCTACCTCAAAATGACTGTGAACTCGTTTTCTTTCCCTACAAGCCCATTCCAACCTGTCTTCTCTCATCTCACCCAAGTCAGACACTGGGAAGTCATCTGCCTCTTGCAGTGAACTAGGTGCTGGTGCTACCTCTTGAATGCTCCTCACCTCTGCCCTCTGCTCTATCCCTCCTGCCATTGCCTCACTTCCTGCTGCCTTCATTCCTTCCCTAGATTTCTGCAAATCTCCTAACTCCTCTCCCTGTCTCCAGTTGAACCTCCTGCAATTTGTTGTCCTGTCCGGTGTTCTAAAATTCCATACTCCTGGCTTAGGACCCTTCCCTGGCTAATCATTACCTTAGTTACCTTAGAGATAACATCCACATTCCTCAGCATGAAATCCCAGCCAATTTATCCTCTGTTCTGCTGCCTCCCCTGTCTCTTCCTCCACCATCTCCTGCTTCACTTTCTGTTCCGGACTAACAGGATGGCTTGAAGTATGAGGATAACTGTGAAAACTATGCAGAGCAGCAGTGTTCACCAGGGGCTACTCAAATGTTTCTTGTAATCCTTACAACTACCTGGAATGAAGAAATTATTGATGCTTCACGAGTGAAGCAACTGGAGTTCAAGAAGGCTGTCACTTGCCCAGAATTTTCAAAATTAAGTCTGTCGATGCTCTTCTCCACCATGCTCTAGTGAACTGGCTGACTGCTCAGTGTGGACAACCTTCTATATTCACCTCCACACCCACTCTAGGTTGGCTGATTCTTTTAGGTCTTAATTCAAAGGTCAGCCTTCTGGAAACCCATGGTTGGCCTCCGGCCTCCACACTGTCTCATTATTCCTTTACGTAGCATACTTCTTTCAGATAAATATTCCATCATTTATAGGATCCATCCTTGGCTTAATATTATCTCTTCAAGAAGACAAAAATCCCACCACGGTAAATGTATACATCTTCAATCACATCTCACACAGTATACACCATATAATACACACAAGATAACTCCCATACAAACAACTAGGTTCATCTCTACTAGCCTGGCTACATTGGTCCAATTTCCAAATCTACTAGGCTAAACCTCTTGAGGGCTTGTTATCTCATTTTGATACCCCAATGATTGATACACAGTAGGAGTTCAGTGAATGAAACTAGAGTAGAAAAAATAATATGTGGCAAGAAAAATAGCTAGCATTTTCTGAACACATACAACACCAAGCATTGAGCTAGGTATTTGGCATGGATTATCTCCTTTTATTTGCTCACAATAAAAACTATGAAATAGGGAGTTTTCTTATCTATATTTTATGCATGTGGAAACAAAAATCAGAGAAATTAAGCAAGTCACTTGAAGTCCACAGCTAGAAATGATAAAGGATAGAGATATTAAACCAGTTTGGCTGATGTCAGAGTTTGAGTTCTGAACCCTGCCTTTCCAAAGACCAAAGACTATAACTGCTGCTTGGAAATGATGTTCATTTAGTTTCTTACTTCTCTCACCTTCCTATCCCTCCTACTTGAGGCCGAACCCACCAAGATCTTGCTCATTCTTCATTCTTATATCAATACCTCTCTTTCAAAAACTACGCAAAAACTTAAGAGCAATGCAAACATAGCTTGGGCAGTATGGAAAACAATAAGACTAGTGCCTCCTTTGACCTGGATGCCATGATTTTGACCTATCTTAACTGCTGAGATACACCGTCCATTTAGGGGAACATGTGGTTCACCTTCACATCTAGGTTTTTCTCACAAAAACTAAGTTAGGCTGCATTAGTCTTGCATTTTTTTCAGTTGAAGACTCTGTTACTGAAAATATATATCTTTGATTCAATATTATCTTTGCGAAAAACCAAACAAACAGAAAAGTCACCATGGCAAATGTACACTTCAATCCATACCTCATGCCATATATAAAAATAAACTCAAAATGGATCATAGACCTAAATGTAAAATTATAACACTTCGAGAAAAGAACATAGCAGAAAATCATTGTTACCTTGGATTAGACACATATTTCTTACCTATGACACCAAAAATACAACACATGAAAGAAAAAATTGATAAAATGGACTTCACCAAAATGAAAAACTCTTAAAAGGTACTGTTAAGAAAATGAAGACAAGACACAAGTTGGGGGTCAATATTTGCAAAACACATAAGGAACTTACTCAGAATATGTAAAAAAAAATTCTAATTTAATAAAAAGAAAACAAATAATCCAATAAAAAGATTTGAGACCACATTTCACCAAAGAAGATGATTTATGGACAAATTAGCATCTGATAAGATGCCCAGCATCGTTTGTCACTAAAGAAATACAAATTTAAACCACCATGAGATACTAATACGCTTACATTTGCATTTGTAAAATATGCTGGCAATATCAAAATGCAGAACCCTCATGCATTGCTTCTGGAGTGTAAACCAGTACAGCAACTTAAGAAAACAGTTGGACAGTTTCCTAAAACATTAAACATACACGATATGGCTAACTATTTACCCAGGAGAAATGAAAACATGTGTTCACACGAAAACTTGTATGTGAATGTTCATAATGGCTTTATTCATAATAGCCGAAACCTGAAAACAGCCTAAATGTTCATTAAATGTTGAATGGGTGAACATTGTACAAGGTGTCCATGCTGTGGAATACAACTTAGCAATAAAAAAGGAGTAGCCTATTAATACATACAACAACATGGGTTTATTTCAAATGCATTCCCAAAAGAATCCAGACTCAGAAATTCTAAGTAAAATATAACTAAGTATTTATATTTTACATTTATATGGCATTCTGGAAAAGACAAAACTATATGGATACAAAACAAGTTGCAGGGGGGAGGTTTGACTACAAAGGTTTGACTACAGGGGAACCTTTTGGGGATAGAACTGTTCTGTACATTGATTTTGGTATCAGTTATATGACCATGTATGTTTGTTAAAACTCCTGGAACTGTATAATAAGAAGGATACACTTTAGTGTACGTAATTATACCTCAAAGAAAATTTATTCCACCAATGGTGGAGAAAACCAGGTGGCAATTAGTTGGACCTTCATCTGCATGCAGGTAGGTTTTCTACTTACAACTCCCTTAACTATTATAGCTAGTTGCCTTTGACATAGATTTTAGGGGGCATCTAAGGTTCAGAAACAATAAAAGATAGAGAAAAGTCTCTTAGAAACTAGGAAATAATACAGTAGTAATTTTGTGCTTATACAATGTACACTTTATTTTTTTAAGATTTTATTTATTTACTTGAGAGAGAGCTAGAGAGAGAGAGGGCACAGAGGGAGAGGGAGAAGCAGACTCCCTGCTGAGCAAGGAGCCCAACTGGGGCTCGATCCCAGGACTCCAAGATCATGACCTGAGCTTGGTCATGGGACTGCCTAAATCATTGACCATGATCTGAGCTGAAGGCAGATGCTTAACTGACTGAGCCACCCAGGTGCCCCTATAATGTACACTTTATATTTAATCTGGTAAAGGTCCAGTCTATCAAGATCTTTTCTGACCCAGAGACTATGTTAGCCACCCTTTCCCAATCAGTATCCCTGAAGGGGGGGTGGGGGGTGGAGGGGGTAAACATCCCTTCTGTTTCTTCATCCAAGCAGAACATGAAAATATTAGACAGGGCAGCACCCATGGCAAGAGAGCAGATGTCTCCCTATGTCCTTCTATGTGGGGATCAGAACCTGGGCTTCCATTTCCCAAAACTTAATGCCAGATATTGGGCCTCGGTCTGTGTCTAAGACCCCAGTTTGGGGTACATTTAGGAGGAAATAGGAAATATTTAGGAGTAAAAAGCCATGATGTGTGCACCTACCTTACTCTCAAAAGGTTCAGGAAATAAATATTACTTTTTGAAATGATCATTATTATTGTCAAAATTATTTCCAAATAGAAAGTTTCCTAAAATATAGTCCTCAAAACATGTCATTTTAAATATACATTTAACACTGTGAACATCATTTAATTACAGGAGATGGGGAGAAGGAAGAATGAAAAATGTGGTTTTCCAAGCCCTGCAAAAACCCTCTATAGACTGGGTCCTTATGAAAATGTCAGTTCTAAATATCACTTGACAGATGTTTTTCCCAGGTTTTTTATTGGGAAGGATGTCAGGCACACCTTCTTCTCCAGACAGTCTTCTGTGGTGTGGCAGGCCCCTGCAGACATCCACCTGCCAGTCATTTCCAGCACAACACTCTCTTTTTTCCCCAAGATCTTCCAAAGAAGGATTGAATATTTACTGCATTCATGTTAACATTTCACCTTTTCCACTGTTTGGCTTGGCTTAGACCTTTTTGGACACAGTAGTGATCCTGCTGCTCAATGATTTAGGCAGTCCCATGACCTCCTTCTTCTCCTTCCCAGTCATTTTACTGCACACTACAACTTGGAGGGGGGAAAGGTGCACACATAACAAGGAAGAAAAAGAAACTAACCCCAGTTCCTTGCTTTCGTCGTAGGTGTGTAGTCCTGATAGATGTGCTGATGAGACAGGAAGAAGAATCTAGTGGCTCAGATGAAGTTTGAGGATATGGATAAAATTCTTATAGCAATCACCAAATCTCAGAGGATTAACACACTAAATGCTTAGTTATCACACTTACAAAGGTTGATATGGGTTGGGTCGTCCTCCTTGACTTTTGTGTCACTGTCATCTTAAAAAAAAAAAAAAAGATGCATCCTGCACAGTTTTCACTGAATGGGAAGAAAGAATGGGTGGAATGTGGGTATGTATGCGTAGGTCCAGAAGTGGCTTACATCACTTCAGTCCACATGATACCATCGACAATCAGTTTCAGACATTGACACTCCTCCACTAAGAGATGGGGCTATATTTCCTCCCCATGAAACTGGGTGGACCTTTATAATTACTTCTACCAGTGGAACATGGTGGAAGTGACATGCAGGACTTCCAAGGCTGGGTTTTAAAGGGCAATATGGCTTTGGCTTGGCTCATTCTCTGTCTCTAAATGTTAATGCTTGGACTCCAGCCACCATGTTGTGAGGAAGCCCAAGCCACATGGAGAAGATACATGTGTATAGTCCAGCTGACAGCCCCAAATAGTTCCCCAACCAAAAGCCAGGAGCAACTGCCAGACCTATAAGTGGGTGAGCCTTCAGCCTTCTAGGGCAGGCCTTAGGCATAATAGAGTAGAAATAAGCCATCCTACTGTAACTGGGTGAATTCATGACCCACAAAAATGATAAGAAATAATAAATCTTTGTTATTGCTTTAAGCCACTAAGTTTGGGGGTAACCTGTGCAGCAATACAGTGAACATCATGCTAGTCTCTGCCATGAATCTCCAGCTTCTCTGCATGCAGTTGTTTGTCAGGATGCTCAGACCACCAGCTGGGAGAAAAAAATCACCCCAACCGCTATTACTACTGCCATTCTCAACAGTTATTGTATGAGTCAGGGTCTTGGCAAGAAGTGCAGGTCCACACTGAAAAGAGGAAATTATGGAGAGTTTTTAAAAGTGGGTAGGGTAGGGTTAAGAAAACTTATTAGTGACACACCTGGGACTGACAACAATGGGAGGCCACTACCATCCTAGGCCTTAAAGGGCAAGGTGGGGAGTGGTGACTGGAGTCCAGCAGGAGCTCTAACTACAGGGTGGGGGGACTCGCTGAAAGGGATTGTGATCTCTAGAATGCAACCACTGTCAGTCTGAAGCCCAGCAAAGACAGCTGGTGGAATAAATACCCAAACTCTCTTCTCACTCTGATTTTCTACTCATATTTCCTATTGGCCGAATGCAACAGGAAAGCAAAATGCAAGGGAGCCTGGCTGATGCAGTCTATAGAGATCAATCTCCCTGGGGGCAGAGTGGGAGGACAAGGGTGAAGAATAGACCTGGAGAGGGAATGCAAATATCCTTCACATTCACCATCATCAACACCATCTTCATCATCATCTTTATACTATTCAAATGTGTATACTACTTCTGGGTTTACAGAACAATTCCTCATGCTTTCTCTTGTATCATCCTCAGAAGGTCACTTTTGCAGTATCCCCTGAATCTGACAGAGGGCTTGATGTATAACTGGTGCTGAGTTCAATCCCATACTTACTCTATTCAAGAATCCAGGCAAGGAACATGGGTTCAGAGAATAAAATTCCAAGATAAATATGTTAAATATCATAAGAAGGACACAAAGTGTTAGGAAGGCTTGATCTAAAAAGACTCATGGACGTGGTGGTGTTCAAGATTGACCTTCGGCGATGGGCAGATCTCAACAAGTACCCTTGGAAAGGAGAGTTTTCACATCCTAGGAACCACATGAAGAAAAAGTTAAGGTGGAGAAATAGAAAATGTGCTCTGGCGACAGGAAATATTTCCATTTTGCCAGAGCATAGAATTTATAGAGATTAAGAGGTAAGTTATGAAGTTGAAAGTGCTGAGTGGCTATATTGTGGTAAGTCCAGAAAACCAAGACACGTTGGTACCAGCACATTAGCACAGGGGAGTCACTGATAGCTTTTGAGGAGAGAAAGAAAGTATTCTAACAGCCCTTCAGGGATACCAAGTTTACAGCAGTGGGTGGGAAAATGAAGTGAGCACACACATGACGCGGAGAGATTACTTATGAGGCTACTGCCCTAGTTGCAGTAATGAGAATCTTGCCCGAGGGGATGGCAGCAGAAGCAGAAAAAGAGGGTGTGGCATCAGGTTGACAACTTGAAAACCAAGATTAGACAATGGCTCTTCCTACAGCCAGTCCCACCTGGGCTCAGGGATGCCGTTTGCTCAGTATTCACAAGTATTTACTGAGTGACTACTTTATGCCAAGCACTGCTCTGGACTTCATGAACACAGCAGGAAGCAAGATGGATAAACCAGTCTCAATGTCTACCTGGATTCAAGAAGAGAAGGTAGTGCCACCAACAAAAGCAGGGCAAGTGTCCAGATATGTTTTATAAAAACATGTAATGTTCTATAAAAAATGTTGGAGTGCTGAAAGTTTTCTTTCCTTTCTTTCTTTCTTCCTTCCTTCCTTCCTTCCTTTTCTTTCTTTCTTTCTTTCTTTCTTTCTTTCTTTCTTTCTTTCT
>NC_058412.1:90824112-90920570 GCF_002201575.2 Neomonachus schauinslandi | reverse complement strand
TCTTTCTTTCTTTCTTTCTTTCTTTCTTTCTTTCTTTCTTTCTTTCTCTACATAAAGTAAGTTTAAAAATTATCTTTCAGGGGCACTAGGGTGACTCAACGATTAAGCAGCCTTCTCTTGGTTTCTGCTCAGGCCGTGATCTTGGGGTCATGAGATCAAGCCTCCAGTCTGGCTCTGCACCAATCATGGAGTTTGCTGGAGATTCTGTCTCTCCCTCTCCCTCTGCCCCTCTCCCTGCCTCCTCTCTCGCTCTCTCTCTCTCAAAATAAATAAATAAATCTTAAAAAAAAGAAAAGAAAAGAAATTACCTTTCAGAGCACATTTAGAAAGGGGGAAGGCAGCTTAAGTGAGATGTGTTGGAGAAGTGAGGGGTAGAGGGCTTAGACTTGGGTGTTTATATGCAAAGATCCACATATCTTCCCAGCACCCACCTGCTCAGTTCTCCCAATGGGCCTCCACACCCACCCCAAGTTGCCTAGGCCAGTGAGGGATGTCATCTAGACAGTTCCAGTGCATGCAAACCAAAATTGTATACCATTTAGTGATATTTTTTAAACCGAGAAATACAAGTACATAGCACACAAAAAGATGCTCAACATCACTAATTACCAGGGAAATGAGAATCAAAACCATAATGAGCTATCACCTTACAACTGTCAGATAGGCTATTATCAAAAAGACAAAAAATGGCAAGTGTTGGCAAGGATGTAGAGAAAAGGGGACCCTCATGCACTGCTGGTGGGAATGTACTTTGGTCCAGCAGCTATGGAAGACAATCTGGATGTTCCTCAAAAAATTGAAAATAGCATGACCATACTATCTAGCAATTCCACTTCTGAGTATTTATCCAAAGAAAACAAAAATGCCAATCCAAAGAGATATATACACCCCTATGTTCACTGTAGCATTATTTACAAAAGCCAAGATATGGAAGCAACTCAAGTATCCATCAATAGACAAATGGATAAAGGAGATGTGGTGGGTATACCACGGAATATTACTCAGCCATATAAAAGAGGGTTTTAAGCTAAGTGAAATTAGTCAGACAGGGAAAGACAAATACCATATGATTTCACTTTTATATGGAATCTGAAAACAAAACAAACCAAACAAACAGAAACAGACTCATAGATAAAGGGAACAAACATGTGGTTACCAAAAGGGAGAAGGGGGAGGAGCAGGTGAAGTAGGCTAAGGGCATTAATAGGTACAAACTTCCAGTTATAAAAGGAAAAGAAAAGAAAGAAATACAAGTACATGATCTGACAAGTATACTTATTAGGAAAAAAATGGCAGACCGTTTAGAAGTGGGCATCTCCCAGAAAATCTGCTGACACGTGCAAGTATGTAGGCGTATTTACACCTGTGCCTGTGAGGAGGGGGTTGGGTTTAGGATTGGGTGAGGGGAAGAAGGTCATGAATGATTCATTTACTCAACCATCTTTATTGAACACTTTCTGTTCACATTGTGCTGAGGACTGACAGCCATGAGATGAGTGAGACAGCCTCAACTCTAAAATGTTTGTATTCTCTTCCAAGAAAGGGAAAAATACTTATAGATGAAATTAACAAGTTAGTTCTTATAGGTTCCAAGGCCCATATCCTAAAGTGCTCAATTTTATTCAGGAAGGTGGGCATCCAAGTTGGGTTTATCTTCATTTTTAAACGGATAAGAGAGGTTGAACACTGGTTTAAGGCTGCAAGCATTAGAGGACTGGCCAGCTTAGAGTGGTCTTTCCATTACATGCCACATTAAGGTCGGGTAAGCCAAGCTAACAACTTCAGACTATGGAGACCCCATCTATGGCTTCCAGCAGGCTGAGTCTTGAAACATAGGTGGGACTCACACTTCAGAACTTCAGGTTCAGATCTGGGGAGGATGTTGTCTCTCAGGAGGTTAGTGTAGAGTCTGGTAATTGAACTAGCAATTGAGGTCAGATAGAGGATACTGAAGAAATACATTGAGAATTTCACCTTGCAAGAGACAGGAACTCTCTGATGGCCTTGGTGAGTGCAAGAAGAGAGAGGCTTGGGGATACTTTCCAAATGCCAAGCCACAGAGTGAAAGATGCTGGGAAACCGAGAAAGGAGGAAAAACAGAGGGGCTTGGACATGAGTGTTGGAGGTAAGTATGAAAGAGGAGATGAATGGGGGAGATGAGATATTACAAAGAAGAGCTGACAGTAGATATGGTGCCTGAAGAAACATGGAAGGGAAAGATGAGAGGAGGCATTCATTTTGTGGAAATGCTGGATATGAGGGAATGATGTCTAGGGATATCAGAAGGAATGTCTGACAAGCATCTGAAGAGGTGAGACTGAAGAACTCAGGAAGGAGGCGAGGCCAGAGGCTGGGTGGAGGGTCCTCTCCACAAAAGTGATGGGGAGCAGGTGTATCTTCTTAGATGGAAGAGTCAAGAGAAAGAAAAAGCAGAAAGCTGAACCCTGGAGCCCCAGAGGAGCTTCTGTGAATGAATAGCAGGATGAGGAGCAGTTAATTAAGAAGAAAATCAGTAGCTGCATCATCATGGAAAACAAGGAAAAGAGTTTCAAGAAGGAAATGCGAATTACCACTGCCATGCTCACAGAGAGATGGCCGTTGGGTTTGTGATTCCAGAGTTGAAATGTGGTGTGTGTTCTGGTAGCAAACTCAACAGTGGGGAGTTGAAAAGGATATAAGGAGTAAGCTAGTCACAGCATCACCTACAGACGACTTCTTCCACTAGGTCAGCAGTCACCACTAGGAGGGGCCTTGACAAGAATCTAGGAGAAGATCATGTGGCTTCGGTGGACAGGAAGATGGCCGCCCAGACTCCAGTCTATCTCTAGTATGAAACTGCTGAGAGATTTGGGGGGCAAAGAGTTTAACAAATGTGAGCCCTAATTTTTTTTTCACTTTTTATCTTGGAAATTTTCAAACCCATTAAAGACAATAGTATATAACATCACTCCACTCCCAGAATTACCAACCCATGGCCAATCCTGATTTACCTTTACTCTACCCACAGTGTACCCCAGCTGCTTCATTTGAAAGTTAATTCTACATGTTAAGTCACTCTTTCCTTAAATAATTTTTTGAAAGTTACTCTAAAAGATACAGACTTTAAAAAGTATAGTCACATGCCATTGCTACATCTAAAAAGTTGACAATAATTCCTGAATAGTTCATACATGTTTAGATTTCTCTAATTATCTAATACTATTACAGGGGCTGGGGAAGATGAAGGAGGGAATTCTTCTATTGAAATCAAGATCCAAATAAAGTCCACACGTGGCAATTGGCTAACATATGTTTTCTGTATGTTTGGATCTCTTAAGTTCTCCCTGTCTCTTTTTCTTAATGATTATTCATTGAAGAAACAAGGTATTATGTCTAATATATCCTGTTTCCCACCATCTGGATTTTACGGACAACACCCAAATGATGCTATTCAGTTTCTTCAGCTCTCTGTATTTCTGGGAGTTAGATCCAGAGGTTTTATGTGGTTCATATTTTATTTTTGTCAAAAAAATGTGTGTTTTCTATGGTATCATATCGGTAGGTACAAATGTCTTGTGACCTCCCTTTTGTGATGTCCAGATTGATGTGTGGGTCCAGAGCCATCTACCCCATCCATCTGTGGTGAATTCCCAACACCTTTCATTCTGTTGGTGGGGAAATACAAGTTCTTACTTTCTTACAGAAAATCTAATCTATTTTGAACAGCAAAAAATTCAAGATTCTATACACAATAGGTCCAATACATATAAAAATCAATATTTCTTAAATTAAAAAATAGGTATGTCCATACCCATGACAAACTATAGTTGATTTTTTTAAGATGAAAGCAATGTTCAGAATGTGGCCTGTCACTGACATTGAAATAATAGGTATAGAATGTCTCTTAAAAAGTCCAGTGATAACTGGATGCTTATAAGTCGCATGTTCAAACTTTCCCCCTCTGTGGGCCTGGGCACAAACTTCTAGAAACCAACTATTGGTAACAACACAGGTGGTGCAGGAAGCTGATTTTCTTTGTCATAAACGGCCTATATGAAGGTGTTGGCAGGGAGAATGGAAAAGCAGTGATAAATGTGACATTACGAAAGAAGAATTAACAGGATTTGGTAAATAATTAAAGAAAGGGAGAGTTGAGATGTTGCCAATACCTTGACCAACAGACTCTCAAGTAACAAAGGAATGTGATTTGGAAATTTCACAAGAGCATGAAAACTGTCCTGCTGGTTTAGGCCAATGGACATCCCAACTGGTATTGCTCTAACTTCACAGATTAACTGGCGTGCTCAGATAACCCCAGAAATTTCCCTAAGCCATCAGAATCCACCCTCTCATCTCTAGATATTTCTTAGAAAACTGCTAATAAATAACAACTAGACCCATTGCTCAGAGATATCCTAAAATGCTGAGTCATGTGCATTTTAAAGAAATAAAATATTAACCTATTTATCTGGAAAATACTCAGATGCTTCAGTCCCTATGTGATAAATTGGTTAAGCAAATACACAGGGTTTGGGGGAGTGGGCAACTCCCCTGTGCATATAAAGAATTCTGTAGAATAAGTCAGAATAATGCTTTCTGCTATGTGATCAATGTTATTAATGATCCAGCGCATGGCAAAGCCTGGGGGGCCAGAAGCTTGAGCCCTGACAAGAGTCGGGAGACACACCAGGAGCCCACACCTGGGTCCCGGAGGTGAGGAAGAAAGAAAGAGGAGAACAGACAGTGAAACCTAGAAAAAAGTTCTGAGAGACACCACTCAAGCCTGGAACTGGACTCCAAAATGCTTATTAGAAGCAGTACATTATAATAAATATCAGCAGTTTAGTTTAGACTTCCATGGAGAATTCCCCCAGCCTGTCACTCAACCTATTTATCAGTGGACATTCCCAGACCCAAAAGAGCCTGTCTGCCAGCCCACTCATACCCACGCTGGTGCAAAATTACCTTTGATGTGGGGCAAGGGTCTCACCCTTCCCAGCTACCTCACTAAGAAGTGACCCAACACAGACACTGGCATTTGACAAGGAATAGTCCACACAGGCATGCAGAATTAGGTGTCCATTGGGATGGCTGTGTAGGTCTGCTGGTACCTGGAAAGAAACTTCTAGAGACAACCAGGGCCTCTCAGTGGCCTGCTTGCTAGGAAGGGGCCATGGGCTCCATCCACAGGGTCCCATGGAAGGAGTCAGTGTTTCTTGGGAACAGAGACTGCTTTAAAGGTGATGAGAAGAACTTTGTCATCTTTTTTCTGTTTAAGAGGAGATCAGTGGAGGACTCTGGGCCCAGAATCACATGGCAGAGTGTGGTTCTTGGAAGAAAGCAAGCTTTGTGGGACCAGAGTGTGGTTCTTGGAAGAAAGCAAGCTTTGTGGGACCAGACCAAGAGACCAGAGGTCTCTTGCCGTGCAAGAGACAGGAAGGAAGAAAGTGGAGAATGTGTGCTGAGTTGAATGTGATCTCAGCACCTTCCCCGGGCAGTACTCGAGCCTCACTTGAGACAAATTCTTAAGATAATCATAAAAAACCATAGCAACCTTGTTGATGTTGGGATTTGCACTGGGATTCCAAATCGAGAGGTAGGGCAGGAGAAACAGGTTTGGATTTCTTTCACAGAGCAGGCAAAAGAATGTGAGTACTTCTCAGTGAAGGTCGAGAGCTGACTGCTGACGGCCAGTTGGCCTTGCCCACACCCAATTGTGCCTCATGTTTCCATAACAAGAAATGAGTCCAAAATGCATCAACGGCATCATTTATGTCCAGGGAATTTTATGAAGCCAACTTTTTTTTTTTTTAACAATGGTCTGTGAAATTGTTTTGTTTTATCCTCTGACAGAGAGAGAGACTGAGGACAAAAGAGATGGGTTGGCATGTACAAGCCTTCACGCATGTTACCTCCCAGGAGCTGAGGTTGAAATGCAACCACTCCAGTTAATTCTGCATCAGTGCATCAGTGCAAAAAAGAATAAGATGCTTCCAAGAGTGTGTGGCAAGTGAGCTCAGGGGCATGCAGTCTCCAGATGTATGGTTAGAAGGATAAAGTGAAGGGGATAGTGAAATGGTTCTCCCACATTGCTCCTCCAACATGGACTGACTGGCCAGCCCCAGCGAGCACGGGGAGATAAGTGGAGGGCAACTTTTTCAGCTGGAAGCGGGAGGTGTGTGCGTGTGGTTTCCCGGGAACAGGACCTCAGGATGCAGGGATGAGGGACAGAAGAGGGGGCAGGAAGGAGGAGAAGCACCATGGGGCTGCTCACGGCCATCCCCGTGAAGGACTTATCAGAACTGTCCCCAGAGGAGCAGCACCTACTTCTGTCCCCTGAAGCTTGCAACTGCCGTGAGCAGTGACTTTGCTACATAGGCCAGGCAGGGTCGTGCCTCCCAAGGGCAGAAATCAACATTCTGTGTCAATGCCAAGTGCATCACAGCCCTTAGGGAATGCTCTCCACAGAGCAGGCATCAAAGATGAGGTGAAGAGTCTGTGAATCAGGACCCAAAAGAAACTCAATATGTCCCCAAACCCAAGAGGCCCCCAAAGACATCGCCCAACAAATTGTCTTCCTTACATTATTCTGGAAGGCACTCTGACATGCCGTGTTGGTCCTGCACACTTCCCTCCTCCCCTCCCACCGGCCCACTCTGCTCTTTGCAGCTTCTCCTTTAGCAGAAGGGAGAAAGAGCCTGCAGGCTGTGTGCCCAGTGTGTGAGCCTCAGCCTTGTGGCTTCTGAGCCACCTCCCCTCTGAGCTCCCAACATCAGGATGCCAAAGAGTCTGTCTGTTTGGGACACAGAAAATACAGACCCCGTTACTTTCAGAGTCCCCATCTTTGCAGCTGTGATGTGCACTGATGCATTTTCAGTCCCTTTACTCTGACCCAGAGGGATGAAGATGATCAGAGACCCCTTCTCTCTTAAATATATCTGGAGGAAGGGACCTCTGAGCCATTGGTTTTCCTCAGGCAACCCACCTGAAGTGGAGTCTTTACAAAGCAGTGCTGACCATCCGCAGAACCACCACAGAGGAAGGGGTAGCGGAGAAAGGGGCAGTGCCTCCTTCACAGGAGGACACGTCCCTCATGGGGCCGAGGCCGACAACAAGGGATGCAGGCTCCGGGATCAGAGTGGACTGGCCCTGCCCTTACTGCCCAAGTGACCTTAGGAGCATGATTTATTCACCACGTACAAGAGCTGTTGCCATGTAGATGGTGCCAAGATCAAGGTAAATGCTCAGCTGTTCCCACCAAAATTTGAGGTTCCAGTTTTCCCCTCAGCTTCTGCCCTTGACTAAGTTCCATAAGGTGGGTGACCTTGAAAATTACTGCTAGGAGCATTTCAGAACATTTTAGATTTAGCACATTTTTTTTCTAAATTGTTTTGGGCCCTTTCTATGGAATAAGTATTAAAAAACACACCTCTGTACAAATTCTTCCCCAGAAGATACATCACTAACATGATCTGGAACAGATCACAATTTAGGGTGTCCTCACCTTCCTACTCCATTGCCAACAGTAAAGTCCCAAGAGCTTGGGATATGTTGTTTCTAGCCTTCACTGGTTTTTCCTTCCAGGAGCTGTGACAGAGTAAACTGCTATTTTGTTTTGTTTTGTTTCTGATACACAAGACCTCCCAGGCCCTGGAATGTGGGTGGCTGGCATTTTAATTAATGTTAATGCCTGGGCTGACCACCCTCCTCCCCTAATGATTTTTAGTAAGGGAAATAAGCTAGCAAACCAGAGAAAAGCCATGTATGAGTGTGTGGGTTCTTCCTGGAAAAGGTACCCTTCTGGGTAGGCAGGCCAGCTTCCTTACCAGGCCTGCCTCCATCCTCACCACCCCCAGTCAATTTGGAAAATTTCAGTTCAAATACAAATCGGTTGTGGGGCTGGTGGGGGGGTGATATTCCTCCTTTTAATAAATAAAATAAATACTTCTGCATATTCTGAATCCGTTTGGAGTCTCCATTTCCCTATTACCAGGATCATTTTCACTCTGAGATCAATAGTACCAGAATGTGTTAAGCCATAATTTCACAACAACAAAAAAGATACATGGCAAATGCCCTCAAATTCCTAGAATCCGGACCTGGAATCAACCTGATATTTAAATCAGGATGGATAACCCTCTGTTGGGTCAGAGTATAGTCACAGTTTCCCCAGAGATACTGTGTTTCTTTTATCTTTTCTAGTAAATTTCTATTTTTCCCCCAACCTTCATGGTTAAGCATTTTATCCAGTTTAAACGATGGGGATTTAAATTGCTATTTTAGTGGAAGAGGCTTGATTAAAACCTGTGTCCTCATCAAATTATTGGACAGTGGTTCTTGGACTCTGTTTACATTAGTGTCAACCTTAATTTAAATTCTGCATAACTATATTTGCTTCGCTAAATGCATTCACCAGGAACACACCACAAATTACTTTGCATTATGAGCAGAGTCTCTTTGTCTATTGCAAAGTGTTTTGAAATTAGCACCATAAGTAACTAGCTGTAAGTGTCACTCGATCTCCTTAATGCCTCGTTAATCAAACCCCGTGGCAGCTGGTGTGATGTCCAAGCCCATCTCATATAAGATCAGTATCACTTGCTCCTTGCTTCTGACCACAGTCTTTTAAACTTGATTCATTGTTTGTGCCTTTGCCCTCCACTGTGACTGGCATTCCTTCTCCCTCAGAGGCCTCCCAGCGCGTGCAGCTTTGTGCTGCAAACCAGTCGCATGTGCATTCTTTGCAGAAATTGGCAATAAAAAACCATTTCCCCTCTTGTGGAAATCCATGATCTCAAAGGAGAAGTCATTTCCACAATGGTTCAATGTGATTTTCAGATCAGTCTTAAAATGCCATGTGAGAAAAATTTTCCCTGGACAAGTTTTTATGTCAAGAGTTAGGGAGGAGAAAAGAAATACATTTACCCGTGCAGACTAGGATTCCTTCACCTGGGCTCAGTTTTTACAAAGGTGGTATACATTTAATCTAGCACCTAATCAGGAAAGAAGATGTGTTTGTCCTTTATTATGTGGTAATATTTCTGTACTAAATACAAAATTTTAAAATCTGTGTTTGCAAAAGAAATGCATAACATCTTGTACATAATAGTTTTATTATAATCCTTATAGGGGAAAAAAAAAGGTTATTCCATCCATACATGTTTACACAAAAGCATAGCAAAAATGACATATTTTAAGGAATCTTTTTTCATGGTCCCATCACACATTTGCCCCAACCCCCCATATTCTCTCCCTTCTTCCTTGCAGGGCAGAACACACACACACACACACACACACACACACACACACACACACACCCCTTTTTTAAACAAATTTAATACTCACTGGCATTAAAACTACTTAGTAGCTCTACTGGACAATGGCCACACGACATTTTGCAGGATGTCTTGAGTCCGGTGTGGGCACATGGGGTGGGCATTTCCCAGCGGGAGGGGTCCCTGTCCCCTCCATGGGGGTGGTGCGTGGCTGTCCCCCCGCACGCGCAGAGCTCACCAAGGAGTGGCGGAGACCCAACAGGTGCTCTCATCTCCTGCAGCGGCGGCACGTGAGATCGACTCTCCGCAGAGCACTGTCTCAATGGGAGGCCTTTGGCTTCGTGGCCTTTCCTTCTGACCACCCAGCAGGAAAAATATACAGAAGGGTTTTTTTTTTTTTTTTTCCTGTGAGTTTTGTCAGTGTGAAAAAAAAACAAAACAGCATTGAAACTTTGTACTTCCCGCAGGTGGGCTTCTGGCCTGTGAACAATTAATACAATCATAGTAAGCCATGAATTTTCTTCCATGTTCAAGTTTTTTGCCTTTTCACCTTATAAAACCATTCAGGCTAAATAAACCTTATTACAATAGAATTAAGCATTGTGGCCTGGCTCCCAAAACCAACACTGGTGGCAAAACCCACTGAGTTGGAAAACACACACACACAAGACAGTGCAAACTCATGTTAGATTTTGACTTTAAAATGAATTTAATGTAAACCGTACTTTGTGCTTATTTTTGTATTATTACCATGTCTACTGTCTCTTATGGCATTTAAAATAGGCTCTGACTTTAAAAGAGCAAATGTGAAAGAACATTTGATTATATTTTAGGTGACATTTACTCTGATTAGAGGTGTAATTTATGGCAATTACAAAAGTACATCTTATGTTCATCTCCAGATCATCCTATTTTTAACTCTGATTCCAGGAACCTCTACCCATTACTATTCTGAACAAAATAAATAAGTTTGGAAAGGAGGAGTCCAAAATGATTTTCAGAAGTGACAGATCATCACTGAATGCAGTTTTTAAATTGCCAATTCAAAACTTTCCCGTTTCCAGCAACCAGAGAAGCCTGATTATTTAAACCAAAAATTCTGCCTCAAAACCCCCCACTTCTCTTCACTGTACACACCTCCTTTTGCTCCTTTCCCCAAAAAACAACATTTTGGTCTAGCAACCAGCACAAATCACTGAGCCCTTCCATTTACATGCCCCACAAAGATTGTATCTGATCACTGCCCGTATTTAAGAAAGAAAGGAAAAAAATCAGGAATCACATACAAGCCATGTTACAGTCCTAGTCCCCCCCACCCCTCCCCCGCTCCATTCTTCCATTCTCTCCCTTACCATCCCCTTGTAAAATAAAAGAGAGCCGAGCCTAACCCATTACAGTACAGTCACCCCGAGATTTAGGGGGATAAGTACAGCCTTACTTAGCTGCAATGCTGCAGCTGTGCTCTTATCTGGCCAAAGGAGACAGGGGACAACAAAAGACCCCAAAGAAGGGACAGTGGATGCATGGGAAAACCACTACCCCAGCATTGTGGTGCCCTTCTGCTGAGCAAATAGTTCAAACTGTTCATTCCCATCTTCTATTCTCTCCCTGGTACATTGTTTGTGCCCTTGCATTTCATTCTGCAAGGAAGGTTGCTCTCTGGGCCTATAAGCAAACAGTCCAGAAAAGAGCTAGCCAGGCTCTTCTCTTCCCGGGAGAACTAGCATTTTTATTTCGGCTCCAAGCTGTCAAAGACCTGGAGAGTTTATGTCAGTGTCCTGAATTAATTGCTTTAAGCTGGAGCAAGCTCCACGGGCTACCAAATGTCCAGAAGATGTTTATTAATAACGTTTCCTCCAGGATTCTGGCTCCAAGCTGTCCCTTGGTGGTGGCTTTATTCGGCTACCACCCTCTCGCCCCTGGCCTCTTGGTACTCGTTGGGGGGGGGGGGGGGCGCGGCTCGCCTTTTTCAGTCATCGTGACAAAATTTAGAATTGCCTGGGGTGGAAAAAATATTCACTTATGGAAAAGGACATGTATGATGAACATCTTTGTTCAGGCCCAGAAAGGTCCCGGAGTTACGGAAACTGTGTGCATGACCCTGAAGTAGGCTGGGGGAGAGAATCTGCAAGGATACTCTGTTGTGGAAGCTCATTTAGCCAATACAATTAGCAAAGGGAGCAGAATAAATTGCTTCCCTCTGCTCCCCTTCCCTACCTCCTCTCCTAAAAGAAAATTCAGTGAGGCTGACAATATGATGCATTTTGAAGTTTTCCTGGTGTAAAAAAAAAAAAAAAAAAGCCTCTTTAATAGAATGAAATAATAAACCAATTTATATACCGATATAAGACTAGGATTGTGAGTGCCATTGTGTAATTTTCCACTTGACTTTTCATTATCTACCTGAACAAAATCAATCTATATGTATGGGATCAACATACAATTCCGGAGATAAAAGATGAAAATAAATGTGCTTTGCATATCCCTCTGATAAAAGACACAGTCCTTCCTACTGCCTTTTCTTCTCTAGCAGATGCATTTATAAAATAAATTGTGTGTCAAGGAAAAAAACGAGACGTACGTAGTGGTGTAACTTGAGTGTTGACTCCTTTGCTGGCAATATTGATCCCACAAATGAGCAGTGGTTAATAAGTACCCAGCAGACGGTATCAGGTCTTTTGCCCTAGTTTACCCAGAGTGCAGTCTGGGTCAATGTTTCTCCCAACCAAATCTCCCCACCTAAAAAAAAAAAAAAAAAAAAAAAAGACTTCCCCTATTAACATGGATTTAAGGCTGAGGACTTCAAGGGCTTTCTGAAGCCTCTCCACGGAGACAAAGCACACTAAAAAATCACATTATGTTAGAAACCCCCGTGCAGCAAATGGCCAGTTTGTGAAAGACACTCAGTCTTCCAAAGGAAAGGAGAGGTGCTCTGGGGGCCTTGGGCTTGACATTTTTTCACTTGAAACAGGTTGAACTCTGTCCCTTTGATGCCCTACCTCACCCCAATAATGGAAAATGGCACTAAGAGTAATACAACTGTCCCCACGCTGACCAGCCCCAAGACCCGTGAGTCCCTTCCTTTTGGAATGTGTCATCATCAGCGCGGCACCTGTGTGCCTTGGTGGGCGGATGGCAGAGGCATTGGTGTGTGTGCCCCTGGGCTGTTCGTGAGCCCCGTCGGGGTCAGGGCTCCTTGGGGAGAGTGTGCCTGCTCTGCCCACTCTGGGGGGCTCACTGGGCCTGTGTACATGCTGGCCCCACTCTGCTTTCTATGAGGCAGGGGCCACAACATTTTATCATCCAGCAAAGAAAGGCCCACGAGGGATGGTACTGGAGCACCTTTCACCCCAAGCAATCACTCTGAGTCTGTGGATTTTTTTTCCCCTGTCATTGAAAAGTAATGACATTTTAAGATAAGTCCCTCGCTTTTAGGCCAGGAATTTATAAAAATTGGCCACTCGTCATTATTTACTCATGGTAAGCTTTAGTGACTTCATGGAAGGTTAAATGTCTACTTGGGCAACTTGACCATCACAACTTCAATTTGCACTGCAGGGCAAATCAACACTTTCATATTTTAACGTCTTTGTGTTGACATATTCTGATGCTTTGTGGGTCTGGTGGTTTGGTCCAAGTCTCGATTTTCATGTGCCCCTTTCCTTTTATCCTGAGAGCTCCAGATGCATACACAAAACCCATCTGGACTTGGACCATCGCCTCTCTATTAACAGTCTGCTTTTGTGACTCATTCCTCAGTTGATATTCACTGAAAACTCAGAGGAAAGCATCCAGGAGCAATCTGAATCTGACAGCAAAGTTAGGGCCTTTTGGAGATGCTCTTGTGATGGTCAAAGTTCAGCTTGGGGAGAAGCTCACATACTTTCCATCACATGGGACTCTTAGAAAAGCAGCATGCTTCCTCCATCTCATCTTTTTGTTCTGGTAGCTGGGAATAAGCAAATTTAGAGAAAACATAAGAATGTGGTCAAGGAGAGTCAGGCTTTCGAATTTTGTTTGAAAAGTGAACTACATCCTGGTGGTATATTTTGAAAAGTCTCTATATTCTCATTAGAAAAGTGATGCCTTCCATGCCTAGAACATTTGGCCTCAGTGAAGATATATTTTGTACATGCTTTAATTACTCCATGATTCAAACACGTAATTGGCAACATAGAGAACCTGTATAACACATGAGCTTCACCCATCCTATGGAAAATCCTTTCAGAGTTTTGTACCCCCTGAACTCCATGAGAGAACACACCAGAACCAAGTGTTCCTACTTCCACAACCATACTTGCTCATACTGGAAAATGTTATTGCTGAGTGACTTTATAACCACCTTCTTAGTCAGGGGCAAGTCTCCATGCAAAAGCAGAATCTTGACACAGAGTCAGACCACAATCCATGTTTATAAGATAAATATTTACTAAACAGAAGAAATGGAGTTGTTTTAAAAGGTATTTTAGGGGCGCCTGGGTGGCTCAGTTGGTTAAGCGACTGCCTTCGGCTCAGGTCATGATCCTGGAGTCCCGGGATCGAGTCCCGCATTGGGCTCCCTGCTCGGCAGGGAGTCTGCTTCTCCCTCTGACCCTCCTCCCTCTCATGCTCTCTGTCTCTCATTCTCTCTGTCTCAAATAAATAAATAAAATTAAAAAAATAATAATAAATAAATAAAAAGTATTTTAGTAACCGTGTCAGAGTTGAGCTATCTTGATGTTATTTCCCAGAGGAAGAAGAATGGATAGTCAGAAGTCAAATAAACATATATAAGTGCATACATTCAGATAAATAGAATAAGACAGCAAGTTACCGACTTTTGCTAGCTCCGGTTTTTTAAAAACCATATATCAACAGTTAAAAATCTTTAAAGGAGGAGACAAAGGGTGTAAGCAAATTCAGGAATGAGGGTGAAAACACATGCACATTGGTCTTCCTGGCTGGGGGTAAAAATGGAAAAAGACAAGCCCCCCAGGCTGTTGGCACACCACAGCTGTTAAAAGACTAACGGGGCCTGGAAAACTGAAGCAATTACATATGTATAAGGGCAGCCTGGCTTGATAATATATCTGCCTTGGTATCATAAGCTACCTTATTTTCCCCTCAATAATTGCCTCATTTTTCCCTTCCAGTGTGTGCACAGCATCTTGAAAAATAACCAAAGCGCACCGTGTTGTTGATCTCCATCAATGCCTAGAGACACAGCCACAAAGCCCCACTGTGTCCCTTCACTCCAGGCTTGATGGAGAAAGAAGGAACCCATTTTACAGATGAGGAACTAAAATGTCATTCCTACCCCATGGGAAAGGCATCTAGTTTACCCTTCATAAAAGCCAAACTGGGAATGTTTTTCAAAGCAGTTGTTTTGCTTTTGGTTTTTGGCCGGCAGGGGGAGGTGAGGATGGGAACTGGGTGAAATAAGGCCCTCAATCAGAATCTCTTGCACACCCCTCTAGAACCATCCACTCAAGCTCAGTGAAGATAAAATCCCTCCTCCCAGCTCTCTGAACTGTCAACACAGAAATCCATTCCGAAGAGGGAGTGATCTAGAAAGAGAGCCAGGAGAGGGCTTTGCTGTGCTCTAAAGATGCCATAAACTTTCCACGGTACTTACAGTTTCCTTCAAGTGGTCCTAGATCAAGAACGTTGTTTTTTATGATAAAAAAAAAAATCACTGTAATTTATTCACGGTGACAGTTTGGACGGTGAATCAAATTTTCATTTTGAACACATACTGTCACTGTGGAAAAATTACTGGATTATAATACTGTGGAATGCTAGATAGAGTCTAGACATGCTGCGAGAGACCCACATAATTGCTTCTTTGTCTTCTCATCTAAACCCGAGTTGCTCGAAACATTTTTAAATGGGGAGAACTAAATAAAAATCAGTAAAATGAAATTAACATTTGACGCATCACAAGCCGCTTTTTGCACAGGAAACTTGCCAGGAGGTGGATCTCTGTTCATTCTGTATCTGTTGCAACTTTTCTTGATTTAAAAATGTTTCAAACTTTATTCCTTAAGGATGTCCTTATTATTTGACATTAGGAACTCATTTTTTCTGCCATGTTACTGTATACAAAGAGGACGTAATACCAAGGAAAGAAACAAGTTTCTTTTGAAGAAATATGAAAGCAGTTGTTTTGTTACACAACGTAATAACAGCTTTATGACAAACTCCTTTAAAATAATATTCTTCCACAGATGGAGTGTCGGACACTCTGTTTTGCACATGACTCCAGGCTGCAATGGCAGCAATGGTGTCAAATAGGTTGATATAATGGGGGAATTAGAATTGAGTTAGGTGTTCAAATGTACTTTATTTTCTTTTCCACAAATTCTACAACATAGAAACACAGCCTCACAGAGAGAGGTTACTTAGTTCTCAATGAAGCCATGCTGTATTTATTAAAAAGGAACTGTCTGTTCTCTGCCCAAATGACGATTCCTTGTTGAAAGCATCATTTTAAGGTTCAAAAGAAGTATTTGCAGCCCAGCCCGGGGAATGTGTTTTACTTCCCAATTTACTCACCCTTTTAAAACGGCTAACATTGGCTGTGGACTTACTAGATAGATCGGGAAAAGCATCAAAGCATCTTTGCACACTAATTGTGAAATTATGAAGCCAAAGAACATTTTCTCTCTTTTTGCTTTCCTCTAGGAGTTAGGGAAAGAGTGAAAGGACAGCAGGAAATACACTGGAGTCTTTTGACTTTGAGGAAAGATAAGCATCCATTTTCAAGGAATTTGAAGAGTGAGAATCCTGGTCCTGAAGAATTTCAATGCCGGCTTTCCTGGAAACTTAAGCCTGATTCAAATAGCAAATACTGAGGTGCAATTTCTTTACAGTTGTGAGTTTCTTTTTCCTATTGAGTAATAATAATAATAATAATAATAATGAAATTAAGAAAGGCTGGGGGGAAGGGGAGCAGATTATTAGATATTTTGTTTGACATCACACAAAGTAGTTTCCCATTAATGAAGACATACCAGATTTCACAAATTTAAATGTTACTGTCTTAGCTAAAAAGTCATGCCATGCCCAAAAAACAGGCCTGAGTTGATGTGAGATTTTATAAAGATTTAGGTAAGGTAAGAGAACTTTCTGTTAAACTATGTCATGGCTGGAGGTAGAATTAAATAATGTGGTTAATTCCATGTCCGTTTGGAGCTCATTTATGTTTACATCTTTCTTCTATTTTTGCCTGCTTTCTGCAGCTTCTGTATGCACATACAGATGGTTACATTCTCATACTGGGCACCCAGAGAAGGTCACATGCTTTACATCCATGGCAATTAGTTCCCTTTTTAAAATGGAAAATGTCATTAAGTTCTTGAATAATTCAAGAGTAGAGGTCACAATACAGTGTCCCTTTTGGGGGTCTTTATGGTGCAAATGGCAAAACAAGCCGATCCTATCAGTAACAGTAGATCTAAGGTTTACAATGTAGCTCTATTTAGTGTGACAGGAAAATTAAATTACAGGAGGCACTCATTCATTGTCACCCGTTAACAGGCTTGGGAAAATTGTGGATCCCTGGGGGCAAATCACTGACAACGTTGGAGGCAAATAAAAATATTTCATTTTACTTGGCTGCAGTTTTCCTTTGCTTGGTTTTGAAAATAACAAACATAAACACCCCCCCCACACACACACACACAACTCTCCTTGGAAATAGGATCCTGAATCTCCAAAACACGACGACAACTTATGGGTAGGTTTAAAACTCTGGGGAACATGGGCTGTTTACTCAGCCATAGTTGAGCTAGTCTTGATCCAGGGGCTTCTGGAAAGGAAATAAAGTGGCAAGTTTCAAATAAAAATTGGCTTCCGCTACTTCCCACCTCGCCGCTATCAGGGTTCTTGGGACTAGACTTAACTGCGTTTCTGAAACAGGGTCCGCCCCTCAAATCTACAAGGATTTAGTAGGAAGCCCAGAGGGAGGACGGAGTGCAGCGGAGGCCACCAGTTGTCTTCTCTCCCCAGGCGACAAAAAGTCAGACAGCCCTTAGCCATCCCCGGCCTGACCACGCTTGCGTGTTCGAACGGCGGGGCGCAATGAACAACCTTGGGGTCACCGAATGAGATGAAAGTTTTTCCAAGGCACGCCAGCACATCCTAGTTGTTGCTGGCATCCCCAGCCTCCCCACAGTCCCAATTAACGGGGCTGGGCTTGACTGCCTGGGTCCTGCTCCCACCCCAGCTGGGTCCCGCTGCCACCCTTGACCCCAGGCCAGGTCCACTCAGAGCGCCGCCGGCGGTTCCACCTGCACATCCTGCCACGCTACGCGGGCCCTGCGGGCTCTCTCCGAACGTGGCCGCCCTTGGCACCTGCTAGAGAGCGGCGGGCGCGCTCGTTTTCTCCCAGGCTGCAGGGAGATGGGGGAGGGGCGGGAGAGGAATAAAATTTGCAGGCGCCTTGGGGTGGGATTGGCCCCATCTGGTGGGTTGGCCGCATAGGGTTTGTTCCCTGAGCTTTAGAACTTGGAAAAAGGCAAGAATGACACCCCCCCCCCGCCCCACCCCCGGCGCCTATTGCTTCTTAGATCTCTCTCTTTCTCTTCTAAAAAATAGATTTTTGACACTTCCCTTTTTCGGCCTCCTCCACCAAGACCCTGGGAAGTCCTACGTTAACGAAGTGAGCACAGAGAGGGGGCGAAGCAAAGAGCCACGTTTCCCTATTGCAGGCTTCCCAGATGTGGGAAAGCGCGCCCGAAGCGCGAGGAGGCTCCCGGGGCTTGGCTGGCTGCTCCGCGGACCCAGCGGCCGGGTCGCCCGCGGGGCGCTGACCCGGGGGTGCGGCGGGGGCCCCCAGCACCGCCGCTCGCTTCGCCCCCGGACCCGCGCCGCCCGCGCCAGGAGCGCGCCGCTTGGTTGGCTTAGGCCGAGCAGCGGCACAGGGTTCCCCCTCCACTCGCTCGTTTCGGAATTGAGGAAAGCGGGTGCCGCTCGGTTTCTGAAGCACGCCCGGTTTTAGTAACACTAAGTAAAGGGAGACAATAATTTTTAAGAAGAAGTTCTATTCCAACGTGATCTTGATGCCTAGGACGAACGATTGATGCCTGAGCTTCAATGCATTTCTAGGAGAATTAAAGAATAAATTTCATACGGCGCGGCGGGGGTGTGGAGGGGGGACGGAGGGAGCAATTTAGGGTTTTTCATTTTCTAAACGCTTCAATTTAAGCAAACATTTGGGAGCTCCAGGCCGCTGTAATTCCAAAGACAATTTTCCCAGTTTTAATTTGATTTGCATTTTTCAACTTTGATAATATTCAATTTCATGGCTGAATACACATGTAAACACTGTTAGGTCGTGTTTTTCGCCCCTGAACCAAACAGAATGTCGCTTGTTTCAGAGAGCCATGGTAGGTTACACCCTGCGTCCCAATATCTGCTAGTTTCTCCTGAATTATTTTTCAAAACTTAGCATAGCTTTGCCTGGGCTCCAGAGATGGTGAACTATTACAAAATATCTAAGCTACTCCCCAGGTGTGGGGAGATCTGCACAAACATTGCACAAAGGAAAGAGGTAAATAGAACAAATTCCTCTTCTACGTAGAATCTATTCTATTTTTACCCAGAGACATTTAAAAATATTTTTTATTCACGGTCTTAATCCAAAAATGAGCAATCTATTTGCTACCCCTGGAAATATTTTCAGTATAAATTTCATAGCTAGGAAGACAAACCTTGAGAAATACAAAGAAATCATCTTTGAAAGGAGAGATTTAATTAGCATCTTTGAGCTATTTTATCAAGCATAAAATTTAGAGGCAAATATGAAGTGAAATTGGGTAATTAGCTTTAGTCATAGCCAAGCTGGTATTTAACAAAATAACACTATCAATAACAATGAAGCTAGAATGCTGTGAGCTGCCTGTGAACAGCTACACCCAAGACCCAAGACCTAACACAAGTGGTCGCATCACTTTGTTATTCTTCCGTTTCTTCAGGACACAGCATAGACTGTACATGGTGCAGAGAAATAGTTGAGCCTCGTCAAATATGCAGATGGCTTGGCACGTAATAAATATATCAAAACCCCAAGTGCATTTTATTCTCCTTCACAAAACTGTACTACGAAAAGGGAAGGGGTTCAAAGAAATGGCATACGTTATTGCTTTGTATCTTATATAATAGCAATTATTTGCAAAAACTATCCCTCATTAAAAAAATATTTGCTTAATGTGCTTAATGTGGAAAACTCGATACTGTGAAATACATTTCTATCTGAAGTCCTAAGAATTTACACACTACAATATCTGTTTTCGTTTTTTTTTTTAATTATTTTTCTAAAATTGGAGAGCTCATGGACAAGGTTAGGGACTTAAAAAAATAAAAGGTATTAGAGTTTTGGCATTTTGGGAAGACTAGAACCAAGAATTAGATCTGCAAGTCTTTTAAAAAAGCTTTCTGCTCGAGGCTGGCTGATATTGAAGAACTGTATGTGAAGTTGAAGTGATCTAATTTGAAATGATTTTTTCATGTGAAAGGCATTTAAACAAACAAAAAAGAATTCCATTTGAAATAGGACCGATTTGGAAAAGAAAGTTCCTTAATTTTGAAAAACACACTCGTTGCAGGCTGACTGTGTCTAACACCTTCAGGGAAACGGGGCTTTATTTATCATTTGATTCCTTTTTCTAAGAATTATTGAATTTTAAATGATCATTGTTTAGGATTTGCACTAATCTTTTATATTGTGATGACTGGCAATTATATCTTTCTATTTATTTTACACAAATAGATGGCAGAGTGCGCATGTTCAACACAATCACTTCAGAGCAAACCTGTTCCAATAGATAGAACTAAATGAAGGGGACCTAATTAAAACAAATTATCTATTCAGAGAATTGCAAATTGTGGACAATAGGAAGCATCTTTCTCTTTTGCTACTAGTAATTGAGGAGCAAATGGGGATCTTGCTAAGAACCTTAAAAGTTTGATCATCAGAGTAAGTTTGCCTATTTAATTCCCCTTCCCCCCCCCCCCACCCACCCAAGAGATCTATGTCCAGGACCCTGCTGCCCAGTGCAGGATTGCAGACAGGGAATCCGCCCCTCACCCCCAACTTTGTTCAGCTGGGTCTAAGCTGCAACAAGCTTATCAAAGACAACCCGGATCTCAGGCAGCACAGGGGTGGGGGAAGGGAAGCCAAGGAGGAATAGCCCAAGCAAGTCCCTGGCAAATATTTTAGCCAGGTGGGGACTTTCAGAGAGGGCAGCACAAGGGACCCAAAGGCACAACCCTTTCTCAAGAGCTTTCCCTACAGATTTAGGAATTTGGGAGGCTATGTCCTTTGGGACAGATGTGAGTTCTTGGAGGAAAGTGTAGCCCTACCACCCTGAAAGACCCAGACACTGGGGGTGGGGAGGGAAGTTAGCTGAGGGTGTTTGTTATAAAGGGACAGTGGTCTGACTATCCCTTCCTGATTAACAGGAGTCTGAGGGAGGGGAGGAGTGTATGTGGCCTGTGTGTGTGTGTGTGTGTGTGTGTGTGTGTGTGGAAGCGCACGTGCGCGCATGCAACTGTGCTATGAGACAGAGAGAGAAAGAGAGAGGGATTCAGCTGAATGTAAGGAAGAAATCCCGCAGTTACTTTTAGTTGTTTACTGAGCAAGGACAAAATCTAAACAGCGCTTTTCACAATCAATGAAGGGGTCTCCTCGGGTTCCAGAGTTGAGCTCCCTAAATGAGTCTGGCATTCTGATAACTGCAGGTTAGCACCTGAGATCAGCTCCTTCCCACTGCTCGATGCTGGCAAGAGATAGGGAAGCATCTTGTTCACGAGCTCTGGGAAGGGAGAGGCGAGAGGGGGATTTAATTGTTTGGCTGGGTGAATCGAAATGTCCTTTTAAAGCAAAGAAATCAAGAGAGATTGGCCTTTAATTCGCAAACTGTTGGTGGGAGGGAAGTGGTCATTAAATGGAGGGTGGGCAAAATATAGATTGGATGTCTGCCCCCTGCGTGCCCCCATAAACAGCCAGAAGATTGCATTCGCCCCTTTTCCAGCAGTCTTTAGGAGGCTCCGCGCTCAACCTGACTGGGTGACTGTCACTCTGGATGCATTCTCCCCACCTCAACCTAACACCGAAAGTATCCAGTTTGGAGTGGAAATATGGTTTAATCTAGAACTGCATGCACTTCCAAGAGTCGGTTATTCCCATGCCCTAGACATCATTGTGTGTGGTACTGGCCTTAGAATCCAGTTGCCCAGAGCTTCCCCGCAAATCCCAAAATGGAAGATGCTAAGTCTGCAGGAAACCCCACACCATTAAAAACCCTGGAAACCCATGGAACTCATCTTCCAGTAAGCTGAAAAGAAAAAAGGAGGCGTCCACTCCAAGCCTATTTTCAGGAGGGCCCTGCTCATTCCACACTGGGTCCCCAGGGCCTAGCGCAAGCAGGTGTCAGCCACCGGTTCCTGCACACACATGGGCCCATGTGCAGCTGCGACGTGAACACTGTCTTCTCTCAGATGGCAGGCCTACTGAGTGCTGGGCCACATCCTATCCTCTCTCTGTGACGGAAGCAGGCCAGTCCTCCTGGGCCAATATCCTATTCAGGGGCAAACCTCTGAGGCCGGTGTTTATCCCGATCTGCATTTGTATATATGTGAGGGGGAGGCAAGCTGTGGGGGCTGGGGCCTTGCTGTTCTTGCAGCTGGGGCAGGGGCAAGGGCAGCGCTGAATCCCAGCTGTGGGTGGTGCGTGCATTCCAGCTGTGCTGTCACCTGTGCGGTCAGGCCACCAGGTGTGGGTCAGGGGGAGGTCAGAGGCAAGAGTCTCTCAGAACATTCCTGGCCCCTGCTCCAGAATCCCCAGTAAGGAATACCACTGGCAGCTACATCTCAAGAAATAACTTGGCCATGTGCATTGTTTAAGCCCATATCAGGTCACTGTTTCTGCCCCTGACCTTGTTTTCTCTTCCCTGGCATGTTCTCTTTCTAATCACACCATATAAGAGCCACCTAGCTGCCGATTCCCTCCCTCTCTCCTGCCCTCCAGTATTAGCCAGCCAGAGCCCCTGCAGCTTCCACGGGGTGCAGTCCTGATTGAACCTCTCTGGCCGGCTTTGAGAAACCGTGGTCACATAGGAATACTGGGTTGCTCCAAAAGAGAAAATAAGAATCCAGCCTGATCCCAGACATAATGCATCCTAATCTCTTGTAGGACAGCAGGTAGGGTCTCTGCCATCCTAGCAAGGAGGACCCATGCCTCATTCTTCTGGAGAGCTTCCTGTTTCTTTCCAGCTTTCTCCTAACATTTCAGCCTTCCTCTCTACCAACAGCAGCTCACTGTATTCTGGAGAAAGCAGCTTTCCTACTACATTGGAATCAGAGAAGTCTGTGCCCAGGGTCAGAGGCCACTAGAAGTTGAAAGAACATAGAGTTGCAAGACTTGAGTTCAATGCTGAGCTCTGAAATCAGAACAGGTTCCCTAACTTCTCTCCGCCCCAGGTCCATTACCCATAAATTCTGGCACCTACCAGTGGGGCATGGGGAAGCTTAAATGAGGTCATGTTCATGAAGCCACCTTGCACAGTGTCTGGCACAAGGGGGACCCTACTCATTGGTGGCTGAAGTGAATACAATTGTGATAAAGAAAAGCGAGGGGGGGATGCGTGGTGGGTGGCAGGAGCTGAGAAACACCAAGAAGGTAGGACAAAGAGCACAAGTTTTGCCAAGAAGTTGACTCGCTTTTCTGCATAGAGGGTGAATTTTCTCAGCTAATAAGCAGTTGAAGTTACAACTCCTTACTGTGTGTGAACGGCTCAGTTTAACGTAATTCAGAGTTGCAGGCTAAATGAAAAATATATAATGGATTGGTCTTTTTCATTTTAAAATTCTTAGATAGGGTTTTAGAGGACAGAGCAAGTAGAGAGCTTGAGCAGAGGGTTGTATGTTTTTACCAAGGAGTCCACATGTTGACACCCTGATTTCTTTGCTAAAGATGCCTCTGGCCTCCATACAGAACTCCCTATGACCCAGGTCCTGCCCTGGCTGACACATCACCCTATTCCTTCAAGAAAAATGACGTATAATCATCCTCTGCCCTTTCCAGTTCTCCAGCCACCCATGTCATGCCTTAACTCCTCTCAAGCCTTCTCCTCCAAACACTTCTCAGTATTATGTGTCCACTTCCAAGTAATGTGCTTTTAACAACCATGTCTTCAAATTAGCAATGCGTGTTCTTTTTTAAGTGAGCAAAAATTTTCCAATAAAATTCATTATATAATTATGTCTGCTTTGTGGAAAAAAAAGAGATAATGAATTGAGATCATCTTTCTAATGAAATAACAAGTCAAAATTCACACGCACATAGTCCTGTTTTGATTCGCTGGGGTCATTACCAACCCTGGTCCAAAAACAACCCTGCTTATTCTCGAACCCTGTGGTTTTATTCTTTTCAGATGAATGAAACAATAGAAAAGCTGATTTACCTATGCAGGAAGTCTCGTTCTCAACCATAGAAGCAAGCAGAAGCAGAATCCTTTCTTCAAGGAGAACTGAACCACAGCAAACAATTTCTCACTCTGAAGTTCTAATGGCAAGAAATACTCCAGGATTTCTTCCTCACACATGTTGGTGATGCTGAAATTTTCCCTCTCAGTTAATTTGATACGTTAAAGTTAAATAAATATGATATTGCTGGCATGGTGTCCTGACATCAGAGGGAATGTTACTGCCTCTAATTAGCTTCAAGAGGGGGGTAAACCCCAGGCCCTTACTCCAATGAGAACGTGAGACCTCTAGTTTTGCATGGATGAAAACAACTTAATTTGTGTTGCTTCTTTTAGCAATCCAGCTATCAGTTGTGTTACCTGACAGTAAAATATTCCCCCTTCTTTGGTGGGTGGGGGCGGAGAGATAAGAAAAGGAGGAAAAGAAGGAGGAGGAGGAGAAGAGGAAGAAGAAGGAGGAGGAGGAAGAGGGAGGATGAAGATGAGGAAGAGGAGAAGAAGAAGATGAGAAGGAGAAGAGGAAGAAGAGGAAGGGGAAGAGGAAGAGGAAGAAGGGAGAAGTGTAAAGAGTAAGTCGTCAAAGCATTTTAATGGGAACCTGGTGAGGAGGACGGGGGCACGTGTGACCAGTTCACGTCTTGCTGGCAGTGAGCTCAGAGCTCTGAGGAACAGCCACTGATGTGAAAAATAAGAAAACTATTGGGAGGATGTGCTTGTAAAACACCCTTGATCTCTCTACCTGGGCAGGAGAGGGACTCTGGTGGCAGCTTCTTCTGCAGGGGATACAAAGAATCTGGAATGATCCCCATGGGTGTAGGGGCTGAGGGGGAGGGGAGACTAGGAATCACCTCCAATCTGGCAATAGGGACCACGGCGGAATGACAGCTTGTAAAATAAGCCTCCATCAGTCTCCCAGGAGACAGCCGGCCTCAACTTGGGTGTTCCCCGCTTGTTAGCCTCAATCATAATTGGTCTCTCCTCCCATCCCACGTTGTTGGTTTTCTGTGTGTGGCTTTTGGTGTGAGCGTGTTAGGTCATCAACAAGTACAATGGTGGGAGGGGGTGAGGGGGGACACACATGATTGTTTTAAAGAAGAAAGGAGAAAGAGGATAAGAGAGTGGGCAGGAAGGCTGTGAACAGAATGGGGAAGATGCCCCAGGATTTAGGCTTCGGAGGCAACCCCTGGAGAGCTCCAGGGTAGGGCGCTCCCTGGGAGTTTTGTCAAAGGGAGAAGAAGCCCCCTGGAGGTGGGGACCCCGCTGAGCTCCACTGGGGACGAGCATCTATTCTGTGCAATTTTTGTTTGCTTGTCTCTGGAGGTGCCTGCAACATCCTGCCCATATCCGGTGAATCTCATCAAAAAGGAGTTTTTCAAAAACTCCCAGTGGTTATGGCATGCCATAGAAAGGATGTGAGTCTGAAGCCGAAGGCCTAAAGCTCAGGCCGGGGCCCTCTGGGGGCAAGCAGGCACACGAGCATGTTCCAGTCACCCTTTCTCCAACCATTTCTTTTTAAAGTTTCTCCCACTCCCCTCATGATGTTTTTTTCTCCATCCCTCATGTTTTCTTTTCTCCTCTTCTCAGAGGAAAACCAGTCCTGGGGGTAGAGGGTATGAGAAACTTGTGATCTGAACTCTGTAAAGCTGAGAGGGACACAGATACAGCACATTGGTTTTGCTCAAAGGGGCCACGTAAGGTTCTGAGAGCCTCAGATATTTACAGATATTACTGTAAGAAGAACTTTTGAGGGGGAAGAGGAAGCAACAGAAATGTAAGGAAAATCAAGTCACAAACTTTGGAAGTTTTTTCTTGTGTTTGTGTTTTTGTTTTAATTTCACTCCATCGCCCCTTGGCTTGCCATGGTGCTGTGGCCAAAGCTGGTCTCCACAGCGTCCCTAGCCCAGCAAAACCATTTGGGGTCTCAAATCTTGCCCTTCTGATACAGCAGGGACAGCAAATTGGGGTTGGAGTCTCTAAGGTGCGTGCGGGTGTCGTGGGGCCTCTTCTGTGCGTCAGGACTTGGTGCCTACAAGTCTGTGGGCATTGGTGGGCACCAACTGTCCTGCAATGTCCAGGCCCATGGTGGGTAGGTGACTCTGAGAATATTCCCTGTCCTATCGCCTCTGGCAGGGTGACGATTCACAGACAGAAAAGGCCCTGCCGCTTCCTCTGGACGGTTCTGGTTTATCCATTCCGGAAGACTTGACTCCGCGCACCTCGCCTTCAAAGCCGGCGGTACCTCCAGGCCCCGACGCTTAGAAGAATGCGCTGCCCCAGAGAAAACCAGTTACCCGGAGGTACCTCCAGGTACCCTCTTGAGCGAACACCTGCCCTATGCCCTATTAAGCCTCATTGTCGCTTCTCCCCGCCCCAGCCCCACGTTAAAAGGCCCCCAAAGCACTGAGGACCTGCTTTTCTTTATAAAGCCGGGAGAAGGCAGGCGATAAAGATCAGGCGTTTAAATTGGCCATTTGGAAGATTACATCTCTTCAGCGACGGTCTTTCTTTCAAAACTCGCACTGAATTGAGGGCCGCGGCTACTCCGCACCCGGCTCTCAAAGGCCGGGCACCTTTTCATTCGGCCGTGAGTGGGCTGGGCTGGGTGACCGGGCGCCATCAAAGGCCCGAGGGAAGGCCGTGGGGCGACACTCGTCTAATGACAAGTAATTGACGGATTCGAGGCCGCGCATTACCAGAGGAACGGGGAGGCATTAATTATTTAAAAACGATTAGCCTAGTCGTATGTCCTGCAGGCGTTCCATCTTGTTTAGGGAAGATAACCCGCCACGAGCCGGAGCTTTGGAGCGCAGCAGGCTCTCTACCCAGCCCGCCGCGGGTGAGGTGACAAAGGTGCGCGGCCCGGGGCGCCAGGGAAGGCGGGGAGGGGGACCCATGCTCCCCACACAGAGATGCCCACATAACTGACACTGACAATTATAGGGACCTATTTCTGCCCTTTTGAGTCGGGATCTGATGATTCCGGGGCAGACGGGAAGAGCGCTTGTCTCCTCGCCTGGCGAAATACCTAGAAGTCTGCGCGGGCTTCAAACAAGGCCGGATGTCTAGCCCTTTAAAATAAACACCCTAGGGGAAATGCAAATTTCAGGGGACATCTGGTAGACCCCAGACGAAAGACACCTTTTCAGTACCCTATACCCTGTCCTGTAAAGGAGTTCCTGCAGTTTCAACTGGCAGCTTTGTAACTTCTAGCTTTCCGAGTCGGCGTCTTTCCGCCGGCGCAGAAAGATGCGATTGGTTCTGTTCCGCCCTCCAAACTCCCGTCCTCCCGCACCGCAGCGCGCCCCTGCACGGGGCCAGCTTCTGGGAAAATGAGGATAAAAGGCCTAGTGGCCTATTTCTGTCTCCACCCACCCCCCACCCGGCGTCCCGCTTGTAACACCCGAAGCTCCCGAACCTGTCTGCAGCGGTGCGCGCCTGTGCGTAAAGGGCACCCGCCGCTTCTTGCAGCGAGAAAGAAAGTTTACTCCTTTCTCGGAAAGGCCTTGTCCCTCCCCTGATGGCCTCGTGGCGTCGACTCCCACTACTGCCCGATTTAGGGACTTGGGGCAAAAGCCTAGACCAGACTGGAACCCGTACGCCCAGGGATTGGGGGGAGGGCTTCGCCACTCTCGGGCCTCTGTCCCCGCAGCCACCCGGTACCAGCACGCCGTTTTCCGCGGCACCCACCCCAGACTCTGAGGCCAAGGGCGTTCCCCCCACCCCCACCCTCTCACTGTCCTTAGGAAACGCGAGGCCGTCGGATCGAATCTACAGCCCAGAGGCGCTGCAGGAGCCTGGCTTCCCGTAGCTTCGGGGCCCCACCAAACTCTCTATGCTCAGAACCCAGACTGAGTCTGTTTGCAACTCTTCGCCCCCTTATCCACCCACACCTTGCATTCTCAGAAATCCCCGAGAAAAAGACCACCTCCCAAACTCCAGGTTTCTTCACTGACTTAGCTTCTCACTCCCTACATCGCAACCCCACCTCGCAACCCCTCGCGTTGGAGCCCTTCGAAGGGAAAGGGACTGGCTGGGGGAGGGGAGGCGCGCGGACGGGAATGGGGGGCGGACGCTGCCCAGGGGACCTGGTTATGGCCCCAGAGTGGGCGCGCTCCCTACCTGCGGTGCGGCGGCCGGGCGGCGGAGCGTCCAGCGCGCGGAGGGAGGTGGCCGACTGCTCCGAGCCGAGGCATCTCCGCATTTATTTGAGCTCAAACCGAGCGACTGTTGACTTTAGCACACAAAGCAAAGATTTCACTGCCCGCTAGTTTAAAAATGAATATTTTACCAAGATATCGATCAGCGTTATAAAATTCAGTTAAGTACAATGGGATCCTAGCAAAAAAAAAAAAAAAAAGAATAATAAAGGAGGGGGAGGCAATATAATATCTGTGCAAATTTGCTGAAGTGTGACGTGGCATGGAAAGTTTACCCTCCTGGAATTCGGATCTAGAATGTTTTTTTCGGTTGTTTACTGACTTTGTTTATTCACAGATCATGGTTGCTTAAACCGACGCGCGGACGGCGCGGGGGGAAAAGGAAGAAAAAGAGAGGGAGGAAAAAAGAAACGCCGCACCCTACAATACTTAGAGTTGGGGAAAGCGGGCGGAGGACGATCTGTGAGCTAGAGAGCTTGGAGCCCGGCTGGGGGAGGGGTCTGAGGCGGGCGGGGGGGGGGGGGGGGGGGGTGTGAAAGACACAAGAAGCGCAGAAAAGCCTCCGAAAGCGCCCGGCTCCCCGACATCCTTTTTATGTATTCGGACAGAACTATATCTTATCGGCCGGGATCAGTGGAGGGGGGGAGCGCTAAGTAGTTTAAAACGACCCTCGCACAATGGGCGTGCGATACGAAACATAGCAGGTTAGGGCAGCGCTTTCAGTCTCCATTGTCCCCCACTCGGCCCCCGGCCCTGCCTCTCGGCTCCTTCGCCACGGGAGCCTTTTATGTGATAATGAAACACATTTCAGGCCGGGCTCACGACGTGTGTGTCCTTGCCAGGGGGAGAGACGGGCCTGATTGCTGGCTGCGGCCTCCGGATCCCCCCACCCCCACCCCGCCCCAATTTCTCTTCCTTGTGTTCCTGGGACAATGTGGCATGTTAAAAAGGGATTTGGAGACGGGGGGGGGGGCGGGATGCGAGGGGAGGGCAAACCCCCTCAAGCGCGTGGGAAGGCCTGGGCTTGAGGAGGCAGAGACCCCGCAAGGTGGCAGAGGGCAAAGCGGGGGAGGAGGGTTACCAGGGTTGCGAACCTGGGACACTCCAGGTTTGGATGGTCAAAAAAATCTAGTCCCTGAAAACAGGGTCCTGGGTTGTGAAACTTTGACACAAAAAAGTCCCGGCTTCAGAAGCCTGCGGAGAATAACCGCCCACCTTAAGACAGCTGTGCATGGTCCATCCCTAAATCTGCGGGGACACTGGCTCCTGCCCTCGCCCCGCCAGCTTGTAGGCCCGCACATGCCCCAGGCAAAGTCAAAACCGGGCCCCCTTTGCGCGCCCAGGCCGCACTTCGCCTCTGGGGTCTCCAGTTCGGTTGGCTGCCTATTTAGGGATGCTACGCCATCTGTAGGGAGATACAGCAAGATTTGTAAAAATCTATTCTGGGTCTTTCTTTATACTTTTGGATTTTTCTTTTAAGGCTCACAAAATACCTCCTCAGACCTTTTGGCCCTGCAATCCTGGCTCCCCAACCTGGGCTAACTGAACGCTGTCCAAAGGCTGCGGTGTTTGTGGGGAGGCGGAGTAAGCACATCTGCAGACCCTGGGCTCTCACCACTGGCCAGAGTCACTGAACAAGCAGCGCAAGATACCCCCTTGTCTCCACCTCATCCCCAAATATACCTTATTTTTAAAAAGGAAGTTTGGACCATCACCCTGAGTGATCCCTTTAAACACCAATTCCAGGAGAAAGTCTGTTTCTCCAGATCAGGTGCTGGAGCGGGAGGAGGTGGTCCCAGAAGCCTCGCGGCTCTCTGGCTATAGCTAGGACTGCCGAGGCTGTGCAGAACACCTAAGTGAAGGAGGAGGGTAGGATAGGGTGGTGGAGTGTAGACAGAAACCTGAGGCTGTAGGATCCAGGCAGAGTTCCAATTCCACAGGAGGGTAAAGGGGTGCCAGAGAAGCAGAGATGAAAGTGCTGCACCAGGAATTTGCAAATCCAGTCTGGGTTCACTGACTTGAAGGGAGGCCTAAGATTGGAAATACAGTAAAATCCAAGCTTCTCCCCAGAGAAGTCGGCCCCCTGGGGCCCAAGAGACATCAACTACATTGTACCTTCACATGACCCAGATGGGAAATTAAGATACATAGTTTTCTCCCTATTTTAAAGCTAAACCTGCATCAAACCCAGGGAATGGTCCACCTTGGATCTGTGTGTTTCATTGTGTGTAAAGATAAACTCAACATTCCAAAAGTGAGGTGCCTGGGTGGCTCAGTCATTAAGTGTCTGCCTTCCGCTCAGGTCATGGTCCCAGGGTCCTGGGATGGAGCCCCACATCTGGCTCCCTGCTCCGCGGGAAGCCTGCTTCTCCCTTTCCCACTCCTCTGCTTGTGTTCCCTCTCTCGCTGTGTCTCTGTCAAATAAATAAATAAAAATCTTTAAAAAAAACCCTCCAAAAGTAATCATAAATAATATCAATTTCTATTTAATGATGTGCTTGCTGAAGTGTTTAGGGGGAAGTGTACTGATGTCTGAAATTTACTTTGCAATGCGTTTAGGTCTATGGCCATACCACTCTGAATGCGCTTGATAGCATCTGAAATGCATTTAGAAAAAAATAACCTGAATTAACGAATGGAGGTGTAGATAGCTGGACAGATATGTGACATAACAAGTATAGTGAAACAATAACTGTTGGATCTGGGCAATGGGTACGTGTGTTTTCTGTAAAATCTGTTCAACTTCAGTATGTCTGACAGTTTCAATAATAAAATGTTAAAACAACAACCATCATGCCCTCCCTTCACCAAAATAAAATGAAATCTGCAACCGGCCAGGATCCCCTTCCCCACACTTTTAAATAATTTCTGGACCTGTTTATTTTTCAGGTCAGGCAAAGGGAAAAAAAACCTTGAAGATTCAAGGGGTAAAACTGGCAATAACACTTTAATATAGATTTGTGGAACTCTGGCCCTTTCAGCCAGAACACACATTTATAAGCCATAAATAAAACACGCAGAAACCATAAATTAATCAGACCCGAGACCTGGATTTCACCGTGTCAAGAATGGGAATGCATTTTTTTTTTCTTTTCTTGGTCATTTACAACAGACCCTTACATCTTTTTTTTTTTTTTTCTTTTTAAACAATAGTACAACTCTGCTTCTCTGTTAAAACTACATGGTTTTACACTGAGTCACTCACAAAAGTTTGTGGGTTTTTTTGTTTTTGTTTTTTGTTTTTTAATAAAGTAAGACTTCCCTGCAACAGCAGCAATGGAGGAGAAAGACAACAACAAAAAATCAGAACTCTCAAATGCTTAAAGAAGCAGGCGTCTACACAGTAGTGGAAACTGGAGGCTTTTTACTCTTTTCTTCCTCTTTTCTGTTTGTTTGTTTTTGACTATTTCTCTTTTTGCCTTCCCTCCTTATATAGAATAACAGATATCAGTGTGGCCCCTCTGTTTGGGAGGGAGAGCTGCGGAAGGTGAGGGGAGACTGCTGTCCTGGGGCTGGGGATGTAATGGATTTCTTCTCCCTTGGATCTCTCTAACACCCCTTCCTCAAACTCTCCGCCCCACTTCCTCTCTCTTGTCCTTGTCCCGGGCTAGCCCGCTCCAGCCGTCTTCTTAAGAGGAGTTCATTATGGGCCGGGAGTACACTCCCTGGTAATAGGAGGTGTCTGCGGCCAGGGGCGAGGCGTCCAGGCCCGCTTTGTTCGTGACTGGGCCCATGGCCAGGCTACCCGGCATTGGGGAACCATAGCCAGGGTAGTGCATCACCTGTTCGTAGGCCTTGAGGTCCATTTTGTGGGGCTGGTGGTGGTGGTGGCTGTGGTGGTGTTGCTGCTCCGAGGACATGAGGTTGTTGATGGAGAAGGGGTGGTTGAAGGCGTAGTGGTGCTCCGGCTTAAGATGGGCCTCCGGCGGCAGGCCTGGGTGATGGGGGGCCCCCAGCAGGTGGGCCGCCGCCTGCTGCTGCTGCTGCCCCGGCGACGGCGCCGGCTCCGGGGGGCTCAGGGCCGCGGCCGGCGTCCCCTTCAGCTCCCCCAGGGCCCCTCGCTTGTGCTCCTGGCACGGAGAGGCGCTCGAGTGGGGCGACTCAGTGCCCGCCGGAGTCTCGGAGGCCGGCCCGGGGGCCTCCCCGAGCTGGCCCTGCGAGGTCTGGGGCCCCGCGGCCCCCTTCTTGCCACCGCCCGTGGCGCCTGAGGCTTCCTTCAGGGCCAGCTGCTTCTCACACTTGAAGCGCTTCTGGCGGCGCAGGTAGCACCCGTTCTCGAACATGTTGCCCGAGTCGGGGTGCAGGGTCCAGAAGGAGCCCTTGCCGGGCTTGTCCGGCGAGCGGGGCACCTTGAGGAAACAGTCGTTGAAAGACAGCGAGTGGCGGATAGAGTTCTGCCAGCGCTGCTGGTTCTGCCGGTAGAAGGGGAAGAGGTCCATGATCCACTGGTAGATCTCGCTCAGCGTCAGCATCTTGTTGGGGCTCTGCTGGATGGCCATGGTGATGAGCGAGATGTAGGAGTAGGGCGGCTTGGCGTGCGTGTAGCTGCGCCGGTACGTCTTGGGGTCGCGCGCGCGGCTCAGGCCTGCCTGCCCGTACATGGGGCTCATGGAGTTCATGTTGGCATAGGGGGTCAGGCCGCCCATGGCCCCGGCCGCCTGTCCCCCGAGCGGGCTGAGGCTGGGACTCAGGTGCGGCCCCATGCCCGCCACGCCGGCCGCCCCGGCTGAGCCGCCCATGCTCGCCATGGCGCCCGCACCGGGGGACATGCCGGCCAGGGACGGGCTCATGCCCGCGCCCACGTACGAGGACATGTTCATGGAGCCCGCGCTCATGTTGCCGGAGCCGCTGCCCATGGCGGCCGCGGACATGCTCATGTACGTGTTCATGCCGTTCATCCCCAGGCCGGCGTTCATGTTGCTCACCGAGGAGTAGCCCTGCGGACAGAGCCCAGGGAGGGAGGCGCACAGGGTTAGCACCGAAACTAGAGCGTGCCCTGACCTCCTACCCACCGGGCTAGCCCAGGCCCCCGCCTGCGGGGAGGTCTCTGGGGAGTCCTTCCCTCTCCTGCCCCGCCCCCCCCCCCGCTGCGGACACCAAGTCCGTTTCACCCGGAGCGCGCCGGGCTCGCCCTGGAAGAGGTGGCAAGCAGGCTGCGGCAGTTTGCATGGGGCCGGATCCTAGCCCTTCTGTTCCGTGCTCGGATTCTAAAGCAAGGGTCCCCCGGGGTACCCCTAAGCCAGGCACCCCAAATGCATCTCCTTTCTCCAACTCTCAGGCCAGCACACCGAGTCCGCGCCGCGGCCTCGGATGCCACCTCCGACCCTAGTGAACAACCTGTGGGTCACAGCCTAGGGCGCCCCGGCGGCCTCAAGCGGAGACTGTCCCAGGGTCCTCTCTGTTCATCCTTTCTCTCTCTCTCTCGGGACCCCATCCTTGGCCCCAGGGGAACCAAAACCCAGTGCCTGCGCAGAGTCTGGGGCCAGCTGGAGGCACTGAGTGGAGGGGCAGGGAGGAGACCGAGAACTGAACTACGCGGAGACCGAGAACTGAACTACACGCGGCTGGGCTTTGCAGCCACAAACTTCCTTTCTCTTTGTCCCTAGTTTTTGAATCTGCCTCTACCTCAGCCCCCAACTCCTACCCACCTTCTCTCCAGCTCCCCACCCCCTCGCCGGCCGACCTCCCACCCCTCCCCAGCCGCACGCTGCCAAACATAACTCTGTTAGGATAGTGCGTGGCTCGGCCACGAAGAGGATTTGGAGGCGCCGCAAGTCAATATTTGATCACAAAGTTAATATTATCTCAAGGCTAACAGTGTGTCGTATAAAAAAGAGACCCATTTGAGTCGAAGGAGGGTGGAAAAGGCGGCTGCCCAGAGCGGCTGGGGGTGGGGGGCGGGTGCCCGCGAGGGAAGCAGTCCTGAGGTTGGGGAACAGTGCGAACGCCACCACCCCACTTCCCCCTGGAAAAGGCGAGTGCCTACCTCCGGCTCGGCATAGTAGCTGCTCCAGTCGGACGGCTCGTGCCCTTCCATCTTCACCGCTCCCAGCATACTGGAAGCCGAGTGCATGGCAGTTTAAAATTTAACAGCCACAACAAACGACCAGCAATCACCCCCCACCCCCACCCTCTTTAAAAAAAAAAAAAAAAAGTCAGCCAAGGCACGGTCCCCTCCCTCCCTCTCTCGCACTCCCTCTCTCCGGTTCCACTCCCTCTCTCTCCCTTGGCCGGCCGGAGGCGGTAGTTGGAATGGGCGGGAGGGGTCAGCCACGGGAGGAGGGGGCCAAGGATGGGAGGAGGCCCGACCCGAGCCCCGTTGTAGCGAGCGCCCGCCGCCCGCCGCCGCCGCCGCGCTTGCGGGCTGCTGGGCGGAGGCCGAGATTGGCAGTGCGAGCTGCCCGGAGGCGGCGGGAAGCGCGCGGCGCGGGGGCGGGTGGGGGGGTGGAAAGAGGGAGGAGGAGGAGAGGAGGAGGAGGTGGAGGAGGAGGAGGAGGAGGAGGAGAGGAGGAGGAGGAGGAGGTGTGGACCGCGGAGCGGACAAGTGCCGCAGTGACGTGGGCGGCTGGTGATATAGCGCGGCGCGCCGGCGCGGGCCTCCAATCCCCAGACCCGGGGCAGCCCATTTGAATAATCAGCTCCCACCTAGGTGAGAGGGAGCCTCGGCAGGCGCCCGGCACCTGCCCCTCGGCGCCCGGCGCCCGCCCCACTGCCGCCGCGCCCCACACCAGTACCAGGCCAGGCGAGCGGGGCGAGTGGGCGCGCAGGCTCCCTGCTCCAGCCCCCTTTTCCCCCGCGCGCGCGGGGAGTACCCGTGGGAGGAGGGACCTGGGAGGAAGCCACCCCGGGAGCGGCCCAAGGCTCTGACCCCCGCCAGGTCCCCTAGCGCCCGGCGCCTGGTGCGCCTGTCCGAGGGCGCGCCCGGCCTCCGCGCCAGGTTGCCCCTCCGCAGAGCCTTAGAAACGCCGCATTTACTCATCCCGGGTTTCTTCTCTCTCAGTGCTCATTCCCTGTCAAAACGACAAGACGGTGACAGAGCCAATCTGCAAAGAGCTGTCGTATTTAGAAAAACTGTACACACCTTGAACTCGCCTGCCGCTGCTCCTGGGAGGCCCCTCCCGGTTACAGTTAAGACCCAGAGAGGCTCCGGAAGGCGTTCGGGGAGCGCCTGGTCCGGCCGTCGCGGCTTTCGCCTCCTCCGAGCCCAGCCTCCGGCGACCGGCAGGGGGGTGGCTGTCGGGCAAGACACTGTCCGATCGCCCAGAGTAGGGCGCACGCGGCCCCGCCAGCTGCAGTCGACGGTTGGGAGACTGCTATTTGTCTCTGACATTCAGGACGCCGTGTTTCAAGGTTACTTTGCAGTCACAACCGAGGTGCCCACAGCATTTCGTAACTAAAACAAACAGGGCAGGAGGTGGGGGGTGAGGCGGGAGGAGAGAGGGGAATAAAGGAATCAATAACGGGACACATGGAATTTACTTCAGGAGGGTCTCTGTTCTCTGCTTTCTTGAGGGGCTCTTTTGTAAGAATTAGAAGCCCCGCAATCATATACTTCCTTTTTATTTTTGCTCCAGCTTCTGGGTTCAGATTATCATCTGTCCTGGACCAGCTATCAACACCCTAATGAGCCCAGATTGCAGGGTTTTGGGGTATTACAGGTGTTTGATGTGGACTTCTTTTCTTGGTTCTAAAAACAGGCTGGGCCGTGAGGATCCAGCCCTGTGCTCCCATCTCAGAGATAAAGAACAAATAGGAAATCGTGGGTATCCGGCGCACCTGTCCGATGTGATGGGTAATGGTGCCAGAAGACAGGGGCGAGGTGGCAGGCCCTGAGCTGAGCACCGAGAATGGAAGGACTGTGTGAGGGTCAGTCTAGAAGGACAGCAAGGAAGAGCAGTAAGCCACCCCTTCCCGCTTCCCCAGGTATCTCAGGCCTGCATCACTTTGAACCAGATGCAGTCGCTGGCACCACCTTTTGTGCTGAACCTCAAATGGTTTGACCCATTCATAGTGAGGGGGTTAATGAACCCCACCTAGAGAGTGCCAGGGCAGGATCCCCCAAATCCGAAGTCTGCGTGGCTTTGAAAGCCACTCGCAGCGCGGAGGGCTCCGGGGAGAGGCCAGCAGGCCCAGTGCACCTGGGAAGTGTGTTGTGGGGTGTATGCACCTTAGTGTAAGTGTGTGCTGGGGATCCAAAGGAACCAGATTCCCAGCATCTCTCACCGGGTCTCAGAGCATGAGGGGAGCAATTTAACTGTTCTCCCCAGGGCTTGGGGAAGAGGGGTGCGCACTGGTGCTCAAAAGGCAAGTGACTTGTTTTTTTAAAGCTTTCTGCAGAGGCCTAGGGCCAGCTACATACATACACACACCTCAAAACACACTGTCAATCTCACCCCCAAGGAGCGCTTCTCAAATTCAGTAAAAAAAAAAAAAAAAAAAAGAGAGACGCCCAAACAGACAAACCTGCGAAACAACGACAGATAGCTTTCTGGTGTGTATGGAATCGCACATTCTGGTTAACCTAATCTGTGCATATGTGTATGTGTTCCACTGCCTTTTCTCTTTTTGCTCCAGATCGAAACTATGGTTCTAGAAATTATTCCACGAGCAAAAGGAGCGAGAGGGACCTGGAGAGGAGGTCCGCGGGAGGAAGAAGTGCTCCCTTCCTAAAGAGCGAACCTTCCAAGTTCTCGCCAGAGTTGGTGGTCGGGATCCGGACGCACCCGGGAGCGCTCGCCACCGGCTTCCGCAGTGACAGTACGCCCCCTATCGGCCGCGCGGTCCTCGGGCCCGACCCGAGCCCTCTTTACCCCTGCGCTCCTAAGCCCGAAACCCAGGCGCCTGGGCACCTTTTCCCCGCCTCTCAGATACGGGTTTGGCATTTCTTTGGAGTTCCCCGAAGTTCTGCGCAAACCCAAACCGCCTCCTGCCTCCTCGGAGGCGCCGAGGGCTCGGGTCGGGTTCGAGCCGCCAGTACGCGACCCTCCCGAGCGCGCGCGGCCGCTCCCAGGAAGGCGAGGGCGGCCTGCAGAGCGCTGTAGGCGCCAGTTGCTGCGAGGAAGCAGGAACGTTCACACAGCCCGAGGTTCGCTTTCCGTCGCCGGCGCGGAGGTCTTTGGAGGCGCTACTCCCCGGCACACTCCTGGTGCTCCCCGGCAGCTTCGGTTTCTAAAGGTTTATTCAGAGCGTCTGGCACGAAAGCCTCAGGCTGGAATGCTGTAAATTGCTCTGGGAGCTTCTCTCCAGGAAAAAGTTCGCGGGTAACTTGGGTTGAAAACAGATGTTTCCCCTGATACCTCCTTAGTTTAAACCGTACCTAGGACCGAGACCTGCAAAGCTTTCCTTTGACCGTGTCCTCCCTGTTTTCCTTTCTTTTCGTTCGGTGCTGCCCCGTTTCCGTATAAGGCCGCCTTATAATTGACGACTGTGCTTGGGGTTAGCACGCTGTTTTTATTCTGGATGCTGCCCCAGCGGATTTGACTTGGGCTCAAATCTGAGCCTCCTCTGCTCTTGCTGGGGAGAAGACGCTACTATCCTGCATTCCCCTAGCAAAACCCCTTTCACCTGGGAGCTCTCTCTGTGATATGACACTAGCCCAGAGAAGGGGATATCAATAAACAGGGCTCAGCTTCCCTAAGAAATAACCTGTAAAATACCAAGGGCGGGGGTCGGGGGTGAGGGTGGCATTTGGCTCATCAATCCTCCAATTCCTGAAGCCCTTCAGAGGATAAATGTCCAGCGCAGGCCTTGCTCTAGGACATTATCAGGCAGGTCTGCAAGTGAGATTAAGACAGAGGAGATGGAAAGGTGACAGCAAAGTCTTGTGGAAATATACGTTTTACTTTTATTTTTTTTTAAAGATTTTATTTATTTATTTATTTATTTATTTATTTATTTATTTATTTATTTATTTGTCAGAGAGAGAGAGAGCACAAGCAGGGGGAGCAGCAGGCAGAGGGAGAAGCAGGCTCCCCGCTGAGCAGGGAGCCCCATGGGGGACTCCATCCCAGGACCCTGAGATCATGACCTGAGCTGAAGGCAGCCGCTTAACCAACTGAGCCACCCAGGCGTTCCACACGTTTTACTTTTAAATAAGTTTTTGGCTTGGCAGAAATCAGATGCCCACACCTGTCTTATTCACAGAATGGCATTTTCAGGGTGAATTTTAGTTCTTTATAAAGAAAAGCATATAGTTGTGCCAAAGGTTACAATCATCATTTCACTTTTTGCGGGTGGGTTGTTATTTCTGAAATTTTATTTAAAAAACCCTGACCATCAAAATTAGTCTATTTGGTAGTGAACACAGCCTCAGATACTCTTTTGCTGGCTTTCATAGTTCTTTGATGGCCCAAACACCAGTTGTTTATGGAAAGGTAATTAGCTAAGAGTATGTTATCAAAGGAGATTTATGTGAAAGATTGAAGATAAGATTAAGCATGTCCCAGTCTTCTGAAACACACACACACACACACACACACACACACGAACATGCTGATAAAGGTGGGAAAAAAAAGCATAATACAGCAGTATAAGTTCAATACACAACACACCAGGATACAATGTAATCTTGCTCTCCTGGGCAAGATTCACAGGAAAAGAAGTAATAATAAACAATGATAAAATAAAATGAAATAAATATGATGCTAAAGTGATTTTTGAGTGGTAGAGTCATACCTTCAATCTACATCTTTTCTGCAGTATAGTTGTATCATTTTATACCATTATTATTTTATTATTAAATTGTTTTTTATTATTTTAAGGTGAAATATGTAATAAGAATATTAGATCTGATGTCATGGAAACTTTAGCACACTAACTTACAGCTATTCATTCAATTCTCACACTGAAAAGGAGATGGGTGAAGCCACCATTCAAATGGACCAAAGGTTTGAGTTCCAAAAAGCAAGCCAATATTATTTTTTCTTATCTGTGTCAGAAAGTGGGCCATGCCTCTCCTTGAATTGAGGGAAGGAGAGAAGTGATATTCACACCAGCCACAGATGGTGACTTTCTAACAGGCCACAGGAGAAGAAAGAAGACGATCCTTGGGGTGCTACTAGAATGAATTTGGTACCTGAATCTCTCTCTGTGAACATGTAATTTGATTGCTCTTGGAGGGTGGTGTAGTTATGGATTGTTCATCTTTTACGGGCTTTCTCAGTGGTTGGGTTGAGCAGGTGTCAACTTTGCTTCCATCTGTGTGAGTCTGTGGAGAAGGCCAGCACTCTGCCTTTTGGGTCCAGGGTTCGACAAATATTTCTGGTATATACTTAGCATCCTGTCCACCATTCTTGATCTTGAGCACATTTCTAGTATATGAACTATTATAGCAGGTAATTAACATAATTGGAAGAGATAAAAATAAAGAAATGACAACTTTTAGTAGCAATAATAACATGTCAATGTGAGTGAGCATAAACTCCTCTTTGAGGGATGCCTAAATTAGATGCATCTGCATTTGTGTCCCTGGGAGCTATTTCATATATTTGAATGTTATTCTTGGAGGCAGTCTCTGTTATTCCTGCCAAAAAGGCAAGCAGTAAACTTCACTGGGGACAGGAGTCATGAAGAGTCGGTCACAGACCTGAAGAATCAGACCCTGGATCTTTCTTCTTCAGAATCCTTTGCTATACAGAGAGATAATTTTTTTCTTTTTTAAAAAGTTTTTAATTCCAGTTTATTAACATACAGTGTTATGTTAGTTTCAAGTGTACAATATAGTGATTCAACACTTCTATACATCAACCACTATTCATCAGGACAAGTGCCCTCCTTAATCCCCATCACGTATTTAACCCATCCCCCATCCACCTCCCCTCTGGTAACCATCAGCTTGTTCTCTGTAGTCAAGGGTCTGTTTCTTAGTTTGCCACCCCCTCCCCACTTTCCTCATTTGTTTTGTTTCTTAAATTCCACATGTGACTGAAATCATATGGTATTTGTCTTTCTCTGACTGACTTATTTCACTTAGCATTGTACTCTCTAGTTCCATCCATATTGTTGTAAATGACAATATTTCATTTTTTATGGCTAAATAATATTTCATTGTATACATATACCACATCTTCTTCATCCATTCATCTATGGATGTACACTTGCACTGCTTCCATAATTTGGGCATTGTAAATAATGCTGCTGTAAATATAGGAAGGCTTGTATCCCTTTGAATTAGTGTTCTTGTATTCTTTTTTTTTTTCTAAAGATTTTTTATTTATTTATCTGAGAGAGAGAATGGGAGACAGAGAGCATGAGAGGGGGAGGATCAGAGGGAGAAGCAGACTCCCTGCCGAGCAGGGAGCCCGATGCGGGACTCGATCCTGGGACTCCAGGATCATGACCTGAGCCGAAGGCAGTTGCTTAACCAACTGAGCCACCCAGGCGCCCCAGTGTTCTTGTATTCTTTGGGTAATTACCCAGTAGTGCAATCTAGGGTAGCTCTATTTTTAACTTTTTGAGGCACCTCCATACTGTCTTCCAGAGTGGCTGCACCAGTTTGAATTCCCACCAATAATACATGAGGATTCCTTTTTCTCTACAGCTTCACCAACACCTGCTTATTGTGTTTTTTATTTTAGTCATTCTGACAGGTATAAGGTGATTTCTCATTGTAGTTTTGATTTGCATTTCCCTGGTGATGAGTGATATTGAGAATTTTTTCATGTGTCTGTTGGCCATCTGGATGTCTTCTTTGGAAAAATGTCTGTTCATGTCTTCTCCCCATTTTTAATTGAATTATACACTTTTTGGGTGTTGAGATGTACAAGTTCTTTATATATTTTGGATACTAACCCTTTATCAGATATGTCATTTGCAAATATCTTCTCCTGTTCTGTAGGCTGCCTTTTAGTTTTGTTGATTGTTTCCTTCATGGTACAGAAGCTGTTTATTTTGATGTCATTCCCATAGTTTATTTTTGCTCTTGTTCCCTTGCTTCAGAAGACAGATCTAGAAAGAAGTTGCTATGGCTAATGTCAAAGAAGTTACTGTCTACACAAAGAGGTAATTAAGAATTAGATCTGTGGGGGCACCTGGGTGGCCCAGTCGTTAAGCGTCTGCTTTCGGCTCAGGTCATGATCCCAGGGTCCTGGGATCGAGCCCCACATCGGGCTCCTTGCTCAGCGGGAAGCCTGCTTCTCCCTCTCCCACTCCCCCTGCTTGTGTTCCCTCTCTCGCTGTCTCTCTCTCTGTCAAAAAATAAATAAAATCTTAAAAAAAAAAAAGAATTAGATCTGTGAGCTACTGATTACTTACGTGGGTTAACAAATACACTTCCAGTAAGTATGAGAGGATGAAGCATATGAGAGCGTGTGACAGTTGTGGAGATCAGAAAGTGCTTAGCATCACCTGGAGTTTGAGTCTCATGGTTAAGAACCAAGTGTTTGCTTCTTGTCTCCATCTCAAGATGATACAGGGGCTCTGCATAAACATAAAAGAATTATACATATCTTGCCCCAATACTAAGCAGTGACAATGAAGAGGCATTTATATATTGTTGGTCCATTCAGCAACTATTTTAATGAACACTTACTATATTCCAGAGGTGAGGATGTAGCCCTGAACAAGGTAGGCTACACCACGTGCTCATAGAGATTAAATGTTTCCTTCCACTTTCTCCTGCTGTTTCTGCCACAGAGTCTAGCAGAACGTGTTTTCCTTATGTTTTCATGCCTCCTTTCAGCCATGACGCAGGAATTTTCCAGTGACCATTCCAAAGGGTAATCTACATTTCACCATTCAGAAATAGTTTTTCTCCTGGCAGGGTGATGGACTAAAACCCAAGGCGAAGTTTCTGCCTGTGTTGACCCAGAATTGATAGCAAAACCAAGGACTCAATCCTCTGAAGTAGTTGGCATGGTGCCAGCAGAATGGATCTGGCCAGAATGCAGCCAGACAGGAGCAATGGGTTGTTCAAATTACCTGATGCAAAACCACCTTTTGCAATCCCTCTAGAATATGGAGTACTAGGGGGTTCTGGCTTTGGAAAGAAGGAGCAGGCAGCAGGGAGATGCTCCTGCTGGTAGTGGGTGCTGGCTTGAGAACCTCGTCCTGCGGGTGTGAGAACAGCAGTTGGCACAGAGAGCACTCAGCCCTCAAGTGTTTGTAATATACAAGTCTGTATTCATTGTCAATTTTACTTCCAAAAGTAATTCCAGAAGGAGGATGGTGGAGCTTCCTGAAAAGTGGGAGCTTTATTTTATAGGGAAGGGTAGCATAATAGAGCAACAGTGACCCACTGGGACTAACCAGACCTAGGTCCGCCCCTCAAATTTTTATGTGCATAGGAATCCCCTGGGGATCTTGTTAAAATGCAGATTCTGATTCTGCAGGTCTGGGGAGGGACTCCGGAGTTTGCATTCCAACAAGCTTCCTGGTGAAGCCATGCTGCAGGTCCCTGGCTACAGATGGACCAGTCTGGCCCTTCAAGGCCTGTTTCACACTCAGCCTGCAGTCTGTCCCGAGATAGATGGTGGGATGTGACTTGATAAAATGACAAGTGTTAAGTCCTTCTTCACCTTCTATCAGTTCTTCCCTCTCTGACCTGTGGCTACACTGACCCTCCCCGCCATCTGGATTCCACCTTCTGGCTCACAGGAGTCAAAATGTGTCTGCAGGTGCAGGCAAAATAGTGCGGTAGCCCGTGCTCCACTCAGAGCTCCCCCACTGGTCCCACACCTCCTCTGCTTGCACAGGTCTTCAGGAGACAGGGACCTCTCTGCTTGGCTAGGAGGGATAAGGGAGCTGTGGCTATGATCAGTTTACAATGTGGAAACTCCTTTCCCAAGCACAGAAAATGGCCTAAGCAAAGTTTCCATTGTGATCACACTGCATCAGCAAATGCCCACCGAGGCCCCTTAACTTTTCCTCTTAAGGAAGAGGTCCCACGGGATCCAGGCTGGTCTTGCCTCCCTGTGGACCTTTCCTAAATATCTCACAAGCTTTTTTGCTGATCCCAACATGCATTTTGAATGAAGTAAAATGGAAAAATGATAGAGACAGCGAGAGAGCGAGAGCGAGACAGGGGATTCCTGTTTATTGAATTTCCAATGGGGTTTGCAGGTTTTCAGGTCCTCCTCCTGGAAAAGACATAGGCTTCTCGTGATGGTGACTGAGTGGGAATTTTCTTCCACAGAGTTTGACCAGATGCTGAACCGATGCTGCACACCAGCGCATGAGAAAAACAACATGACCAGGGGTAATTAAAACTGAACCCACAGACAACACCAAAGTGAAACTCCCTCCCCCCCCCACCCCGTTAAGAAACACTGTTTCCCTTGTTTTGCCACTCACGTATTTTTGTATAAAGTAGGAAACGTTTAGGAATTCAAATCTGAGTCTCAAAGGTGAGAGGAATTTAAAAATTCAGGATGTTTCTTTAATGCTTATTCTATTTGCGATATGCACTCATAATTAGCGCTTAGACCACCTTTTCCTTGTGGGAATTTAAATAAGGCATTCATTCCAAAAAGGGCTCCTTCCTTCCAGGTAGGAACTGCTCAAAGGGAGGGTACATATTTTTTCTGTGGGCAAACTCTTCTTATTTCTTTCATATTTATCAAAGCCATTGGAGAATTCATGTCAACACGGTAAGAATTTTAGACCAAGTACCTAATCTGGGTTTGATTTTAAAGCAGTGTGGGTTGTGATAGTGAGGCTGGTGAGGGAATTGTATGAAGCTGCTTGGAACTGGATATAAAATACAAATTGGTTTTGCAGCTGTCTCTTTCACACGCAGCTAGTCGGTCACCACATGGCTTGCCTCTTTCAGCCCGAAGGACAGGAATATGTGATGCTGATCTCAGATGTATTGTTTAATATCATATACAGAATTATAAAGTCTGTATAATATTTTCCAAAGTAGTCTACATAAATGGGTCTAGAGCTTTCACAATCCTGAGAGTTTAGCTCTTCCTTTGAGAGAGAAACCTGGTGACTTCATTCCTCTAAGTCTTCAAAATAAAGTGCTAAGTAGATGCTAATGATGGGGAACATCTGGTCTTGGTGGGAGTCCTGTGCCTCACCTCTGAGAGCCACTTCCAGATCCTTACAGTTCCGTAGAAATTGGAAGGAGAAGCCTTCTCGCTTCTTCCTGGTTGTTTCGTTCTTTTCTCCCTCTTGACATGTTGAATTTAGGAATACAGAGTTTTTTCTACATCTTCCTTCCTGGAGTTCCCCGTCCCCCAGTTGACACAGATTTGGGAGAATAGAGAGGTTGTGGAAGGGCTAACATTTACATCAGGCTCAGGGTTCACACGCAGGCCTGTCTGTGGTGGGAACTTGTGTTGTTGCTGTGGTCTCGGGAGTGAGAGATGCTGAAGACCTCCCTCCAGGCCCCCAGCCCTCCCATCCCCACCCAGGCCCTCTGACCCAGATCTCTTCTCCTTCCCCATGGACCTTCCTTTAGTGAGATGGAGCAGTTCTAAAAAGCTTGGGAGGAAAGAAAATGCTCACGGGTATAGTGTCCAGTTATTGGCACCATGTGTATGCATGTGTGGTGTGCCTACAACATGCCCAATATTGAAAGTCTAAAAGAATATAGTTAAATAAATCAACCCATCTTTATTGTGGAATATTATGCAGCTGTTATACAGAATGACTTAAATCTCTCTAAAATCGTGTAAAATGTGTATACGTTTATGATGAAGGGTTAAATAGTTTCAGGATAGGGTGAATTGATTTAGTTTTGGTAAATATAAACCCTGACTCTGTCTGTGCATAGAAAAGATTGGAAGATCACACATAAAACTGTTAACAATGACACCCCAGAAGTTGGGTGCTTGGGGATGTTTGGGAGAAGATATTCACTTGCCCTTTATATATTCCTCATTTTTTACAATTATCTCTTTTGTTTTTGTCATCAAATACCATTTGAAGACAATGAACAAGGCTTGAAAAGTGCAGTTTTGTCACTGGAGAGCCGACAGGCTGTACACAAATATTTCTGATTCTTATTATGCTTTTCTTATACGCTTTTCTACATCTTGTTTTAGAGAAAATGAACAAGTCTGTTGGAGGAACATAGATCATATTTGCAAGAAGAGAATCAAATTGGGAACACCCACAGGCCAAGAGAAGTTAGGTAGCAAAAAAGAAACCACTAAGATTTATAAATCTGACCTAATTAAAAAAATTAAAAAGTGTATTCACAGGGCAGATTTAAAGAACCAGCTAGTACTTAAATGGCTGTGGATCTTAATTGCTTATGGACCTCAGGAAGTGAAAGGATCGCAATGCAGGCTCTCTGTGGTTTAGCTTAATTAATATTTATGACTGCAGAAGAAAATTAAATAAGGCAAACGGTGTAATTTTAAACAGCCTGTGGTCATGGTTAGCAGGACTCACAACAAATTCAGAGGCAAGAATGAGGGAGCTTTGGGAATGGTGTGATTTCAGTTTTCTTCATGTCCCTGATCCATGTTCTTTGCTGTGTGAGACCTCCAATAGGGATGTCTCAGAATGCCACAGTGACTGTTTCCACTTACCTTCTTTGCACGTTTTCATGTCTTTGTGACTGATTGTCCAAAGGATGGTTTTCCTGTTTGGTGGGGGAGGGGTTATACCCAAAGACATTAGCTCTGGAACCATCTATAATTGTTGTGTTGGGCATTTCTACAGCATGTATCTGCCATTTACTGATTCTTTGCAGGGATTGTTGATTTGAGTTTTTCCATCTGGGAGCTGAGAGTTGATTAGATAGCATCAGTTCCTGTGATGGAGAATCTGGAAATTGGTTCAACTTCTGCATGCTAATAAATGTTTATTGGGTAGATGAATGGATGGCAGATGGATGGGTGGATGGATGGGTAGATGGAAGAATAGAGGACAGATGCTATGCAGCGTTAATTTAAAACTCATGCTTTACCTGGGAAGACTGGTTTTGGAGGGATCAAATCAGATTACAACAAATCCTAGCCAAGTGCTTTTCAAATTTCATTTGAGGGCTCATTAATATGCTCCACTAAAACTATCATTAAATAAAGGAAAGGAATAGAATAGAATCTTTCAGTGCATCTCACACAGCAAAGATGTGTGTCCTTTTGAAAAACCCGTTTCCAATATTGTGTGTGTATCTGTTTCAGGATAGAAAATGCATTTCTTACTGTGTGTTCTCATCCAGGAACCTGAGCAACTGGGTATACTGGTGACTGAGGACTCATTAGTTCTCCCTTCAAAGAAGCTTCAGATTTCTCACCTGTGAAACCGGGAGAATAGCAGAAGCCACCTCCCCGGACTGGGTGAGGATGAAATCAGTTGAGGCACATGATGACAGCTCAGCCCACTGCCTGGTGTCTTGGGAACATGGGTCAGTGTTGCTTTCCTCCCTGCATCCTGTGTGGTTCCTCAGCAACACACTGGAGGAAAAGCTCAACGTTTTACAATTTCTCCTCTCAGCTGTAATAAAAAACAAACTTCTTAAAGGAAAACTATGTTTGTTCAAAATGATACCGCATGTTTGAAATGATCACTCTGATGTAAATGCTCTGCTTAGCTCTGGGCCAAGGACAGCTCCAAGCTTAGCAAATGAGTTCTCCCCTCTTGTGACTCTTCATAGCAAAGAGCTAGAAGCTGAGGAGCCTGCCTCAACTGACAAGCAGTCTGAAGCTTCAGTTGGCTTTAATTTCATGGTTTTCCCTCCCTTTGAAGGCTAAATTCAGACTTTCATTTTTGTGCAGACAATAACCCCAACCGTTCCTAAGCTCTTTACCACATGATGAAACTGTCCCCTTTTCCTTCCTGCTCTCTTCCTGAAGTCCAGAAAGCCTCCACTTCCAAATGGTTTTGCAGCTCCCCTCTTTACCTTCATGGTAATATGTTGCTCACCATTCTTTCTGATTCCCTTCCTATTCCCTTAATCTCTGTACTATGCTGTTCTCTCACCCACGAAGCCGTCTTCCACCCAGCTGATGTTCTCTGGGTGACCCAAATCTGGCAGAAGCCTCCTTCATTTGTTTTTCCAGAAGGATCCTCAGCTGCCGCTACCAGACTGCCACTCCTCCCACCAACTGTTTCAGGCCAGCCTGGAGAACTTGCTCTGGGATAGAACATTTGCCAACTTCTACCTTAGATACAACACAAACCAAACCAAAACAAAAAAGCAAACACTTCTACTTGGATTCTTTTCGGGTAACTTGAAAAATCTCACTCTCTCAAGCTGACCAACGTAGCCACCTGTTCCATAAGAAAATGGAAACCTTGCTCTTAGCAATGGAAAATTCTCCCTTTTTCCATGGGACCTGGTTGGGTGGTGAATGGGAGCAGAAGTCCCCATAATCAGCAGCTGCTTTTCTCATTGCTTGGAAAAACAGAAGAAGTCAGGCTGCTAAAAAGAAAGCAGGGGGGAAAGAAAAGAAAGCAGGAGCACATGGTGGTGTGTGAGGGGAGAATCATGCCTTTGTTAACTTTTTTTAACTTTTTTATTTATTTATTTTTTAAAGATTTCATTTATTTGAGAGAGAAAGAGTGAGCAAGTGAGAGAGAGAGAGAGCACAGGAGCAAGGGGAGAGGCAGAAGCAGACTCCCCACTGAGCAGGGAGCCTGTTGCAGAGCTTGATCCCAGGAGTCTGGGATCGTGAGCTGAGCCGAAGACAGACAGTTAACTGACTGAGCCACCCAGGCAGGCGCCCCCCACTTTGTTAACTTTCTTATATCATTGCTCAGTGTTATTCTTTTCCTGAAATGTTATTTTAGCACACACATCCATATTATATTCCAATTGGCTTTTCCTACACAAAGGTATGTCTTGGGGATATGGGATTCTCTTATGTTAACACATACACAATGACCTCTTATTTTTCACTACAATATAATATATGCATTCCACCAATCTTTAGTCAATTTACTACTGCTTGTGTCTCAGGGGTGAGTTCCTTAGAAGCAGAGCCTGGAGGGCTGGGGCTCATGTGCATGTGATTTATTAAGCTAGTGGTCCCAGGTAAGGGATGGGTGAAGGAGGAGAAGACTAGTAAGGAGCCATCTCAGGCAAAGCCCTGCAGACAGGAGCTGCAGTCTGACTTCACAGGAGACTTTAAAGTGTGTGAGTTCTCACTCCTGCACCCATCATTGGTTAAGGCACCTCCTGGGGTCAGGTCATACATTCCCAGGTACTTGGAACTCTCTGTGGGAGCACACCAAGTGGCTCTTAGAGCCCAAGGGTAGGCTCTGTTGGAGTAGCAGTTGCAAAAGCTTACTGAAAGCCCCACACCAAAAGACAAAAATGGAAAGAGGGAAGCTGACCAATAGTACATGTTATGAGAGAATTGCAAATTTTGCTATTATGGACAATACTGCAATGAATATTCTTGTACATGTCTGTGTATGCATGTGACTGCGTTTCTCTAGTGCATAGAGGATCTGGAAAGATCCACACCACACTTTTCTGGGGAAGAAAAAGTGTGCACTGGGGTGAGGGGGTGTTAAAGGGGACTTTGCCCTTATTTGTAATGTTTTAAATTTTTTGCAAGAAGAATGTATCCATGCCTTGTTTTTGTATTTAACTTATGCTAAAATATTTCCAAGAGCACTAACCAATTAAATGCTAGCAATTCTAGTCAAGAGGCTTGTCAAGTGTTTCTACTCTGAGCCTCTTCCTTTGGATTGTAGCCAGAGATAGCAGTGATGGAACCTAATTCCTCTTCTCTTGCTTGCAAGCTCAGGAATTAGGAGTTTTGTGATCCCAAGACTCCTGATGAGGCCCTCATTCTTTTCCTGCCCCAGCTGTGACAGGAATGTGCATCAATCTTGGTCTTAGCTCTCATTTAAAGGCACATTTATTCATGCTTTGGGAGAAGCTCTGCCAAAATGCATTGGACAAACATGTACTGAATCCCCAGTATGTTTGTGGATTCACAGCTCATGGGCATCACAAATGTCTTCAAGGAATTCACAGGGTTGGGAGTAGGCCAGAAACAAACTGAACACAATGCAATGTGTTGCTGCAGCAGCAGGCGGTGTACCCCCAAGACGGGAGCAATTTGCTCTTCCTTGGATGGGAAGGCTGAGGTGCCTCCTCTCTGAGGGGGCGATATTTAAGTCAAATCCTGGGGGAAGAGGAAGAGTTTGTTCCCCAAGCTGAAAGGAACTAAGGGCTCCTCTAGTTAGAGGGAAACACCAGTGCAGGGGTGTGGGCGTGGCTCGACAGTGGGGGCCGGGAGCATCCTGGGAGAAACAGATTGCTGGTGGGAGAAGGGAGAGTTGCCAGAGGAGCTGAAGGCTAAGGAATTTGATCTCTTTTCTTGAGGATGAGGAGTCACTGAGGGTTTGGAATGGTTGTTCTCTCAGTAGCATGGAGGAAAGTGAGGTGGGACGTAGGATCACTACTCAATTGGCCCGTGTCAAAGAAGGACAAGTTAGTCAGCTGTCAGTCCTTTTGGGGTCACCTCATCTGTAGAGATAACCTCCCTTGAGGTCACAGCCCTTCCTAGGGTGGTCCACATCCAATACCCATGGCCCAGTCATCTCAACCCAATTTCAGACAAATCTGAGGGCCACACTAGCTCTGGGGCTCCCTATGGGGTAGACCGAGACTGCTTTGGGGCCAACATTTCCCCCTCTCACTTCTGCCTCCTCTCCCCACACCAGGCATTGATCCCACTGATGCTTCCTAACCATGGCACATGCTGAGCTCTGACTTACAGGCTGCCTTTAGGGAACTCAGCTGATACAACCACTTAGGAAGCTATAGCACTAATCTGGGTGGGGAGGCTATGCTTCTGAGACCAACATTCTCTGGTTTCTACTATGCAGTAATGGACATGGCCTGGTTCTGGAAGGAGAGATCTACCTCTGGCCTCTGATGGTCTCTCCAGAAAACTCCAAACTGATGAGAAAGCCAGGAAATTATCACATGAAATGAAAATATAGAACTGGGAGTCAAAAGATCTATGTTTCATTTTGATTCCCCTAGAAGTAGATCCAAGCATTCGAGTATAAACAGGGTGTTTGGGCCAGGAAACATTTGGAAAGGTGTGCAAAGTGAGATTGGGAAGGGAAGGTGGACAATAAGGGGCATGTCATTGAGTTAGTTACTGCTAAGGGCCACTGAGGCTTAATTTTGCTGAGGACCCTGGGAGACACAACAGAACAAGGATGTCAGGGCTCTTCCTATCAAGGGGAGAGGGAGCTGGGGTATGTATGCACCAAGTTCTGTCAGTCATTGATTGACAACAGCTGCTGCTGGGCAATCTTAATTCTCTAGGCACTTCCAGTCCTGTGTGGGGAAGGTAGGATTCTGCTGACAGCATATGCTGACAGATGGAGGGTGGGCTTAGGGGGATATATTTGGGGCTCTGATATCATCCGTTTAAATTCTACTGTCTCCATTTCCTAGTGCCAAGACTTTAGAGGCCTTATCCTGGTCATAAAACAAGGATAATGATGATAAGTGCCTCATCATCATTGTGAAGTTTTCAATGTGATTTGGCTTTAGTTATCTTTATCTTTAGATATCTTTAGATATCTTTAAGAATGGCTGATAGGGAAGGGAGAGACAAGTAGACATATAATAATAACAGTTATCACATGCTTTGTACCCCAGCACTGTATTCCTAAGAGTGGAGAGGCCAGGAGTCCCCTCCAACTCCTTCAAGATAGGATCAACCTTCCAAATTTGAATTTTCAGAAACGTGTAGAGTGAATCACCTGCATTGACCAAAAGTTATATTCTGTCAACAAACACTGGAACTATGAAATGTGCTCCTCAGAAAAGTGCCTCAGAACTCAGTAATGTGATTTTTCCACTTTTTAGGGATAACATTTAGGAACAGTGAGATCGATGTCAACTAGAGAGTTAACAGGATTATTTCTCCACTACAATTCTCCCTGAACCACAAGGCCTTTTCATTACTTGAAGGAAGGTAGGTATAAATGCCAAGTTTGAACAGAAACATTCTAAAACTATGCATTTCCAACACTCAGTGGTGTAAGAGTAAGCTGAAGTATTGAGTAATGGTGAACTTTGTTCCTTATTAAGTAGAAGGTAAACTATTGCCTTGCTTCTCGTTTCCTGGTGAGATGATTCACTTGTAGTAAATAGGGACTCAAGATAAAATTATCTCACCATGAAAAATCCTCATAGTGAAGGCTGGATCTCCAGCTGCTCCCTAAAACTGAGTTCAGAAAGTGCAATGTACTGGCGACTCAAGTAGACTATATATCACAGAGGAAACCTCTTACTATTTGACCCTAAACATTTTTGTGCAAAAACCAGGACTGTGATAATTCCTACTATGTGTGAGAAGGGACATCCCATTTTCAGGGCCATTTCTATGAAGTACTGATGGAATTTCACCTGTCCTTGCAAGAACTCTCACTCCCTGAGTCTCAGATTTACTTTTAACAGAAAGCCTTTGATTAGATCCCCATGAGGTTAATGGGACCTTACATCAGTTACAAGACTCTTCAGAACTTATCTGGAAATTCCACCATCTCTTTATTTTTATCACTATTCCAATGGTCTTTCTCATAATTTTTTATGTTCTAGACATTAATCATTTTAATTTTTGAATCTGGATAACATCTGAAGGACTAACTTCCCATTTCCTAATCTCGTTTTGGACAGCTCTGAATAATAAGTAAAGCCTTAGCTTCCTTTGGTTAAAAAAAAAAAAAAATCCGCATACACAAACTTGAGATGTTTCAGACTTTATGATCAGAGCATAAAAGGAAATGGCTGAGCCTTTGATTCATATTCTATTCAACTATGAGTACAGCAGTGCTGAAGGAATTTGCATGTTTAAAGGAGTATTCAGAAGAACAACCGACATAATGAATTCTCCAGGGGTCTTCGCAGAGGAATTGGTATTCATCTCAATTGCTGGTGTCTGCCGCAGAGTCTGTATTCTCTCTGTGCGCTGATTGGATGCCAGTGCTGAGCAGCAGCCAATCGTAAGGTGGCAGAACGGAGGCCTCCATCTTGGTTGGACCTGGGAGGGCAGGAAAGGATGAGTTGAGTGGCTAGTAGGCTACCCCAACGTGTGGACAGGGTGTGTGTGTGTGTGTGTAGGCATTGAAGGGTGGGTGGTGGGGTTGGTTCCTTCACTTAAACAATTTCTTTATCAGGGAGCACCCTCTTTCCTAGGGTTCAAAAACCCAAAGGTATATCCCTTTCCTGATTTTATGTAGGCAACTGCATGGATCACCTCTTTTACTCGTGTGGAAATGTGCTGGAAAATGAAATGGGAAAGAGACCTTTGGCCATCATATTGGTAGGAAACTCTACATTAAAATGTCCCGTGGTCTGTGCTAAAACTGCAGCATATCCCCAGTACCTGGAATAGTTATGGTTGAGTTTATTTAAAATTTTACAAGAAAAGGTGAAAGCACACCACTAGTGCATATTGAAACCACTGTTTCTCAAAGGGGTGTGTGAGAAGGAACTGTAATGGGGTCTGGGAAAAACCTCAACTTTGCTTTAGCTTAACCTTACTCATCAGCACCACCTTTTCTCTGCAACTGTGTCAACATGGTGGGCAGGACCTTCTCTGTTAGTCACCATCTTTGATGTCTGGGGATTCCTGCCTCTCTATCCCCACAGATCCCTCATCAGCCCCCTGCTGGGTGTTTTTTTCCCTCAGGGCTCTGCCAGTGACTGCTCCTCCTTGAGGCTTAACACCCAATCTAACAGGTGGTCTAGATCAAAGGTTTTCATTGGTTGAGGAGTTAAATTGATGGATAGTAGTGGAAAAGAGCATGAGCTTTAGAATCAATACCTTGACTTGCGTCTCTGATTTTACCACTTATGAGATGGATAACCTTGGATAGGTTACTTAGCTTCCCTGAGACTCTGTTTCTTCATCTCTCAAGGAAGATAGTGGTTATTCCTTTCTCTAAGCATTGTGGAGATCATGGCTGTCATGCATTCAGTGATGGCTCACAGTGAGGATACTCTCTGATTTAATCATGATCTATAAAAATACAGTAATATTTCTCTATATGATGGCCATCACAGGTTGTGGAAACACCTGCATGGATTTTGAGTGAATCTGGAAGTGGTCTCACTTACAATACAGGCTGCGTGGTGCCCAAGAAACTCTCTTTGAGAAGCTCGAAGAGGTGACATTATCCAAGACAGCTGCAGGCCTTGCCTTGTGTGTCCCATGCTGCCTATCTGTTCAGCCAGGTGTCTATTCCAGGAGGAGAAAAGAATAGCAAGAATATATACTTTTTAAAGATTGTTATTGCTTCCTCTGGTAAAACTGGACACTTAACTAGTTGTTATGTCCCCCTCCTCCTCTTCTTCCTCTTCCTCCTCCTTGTCATCATATGGACACAGGAATCCTAATGTCTGAGGTTGGTATCATGGAGGCGAATCCTACTCTCCCAGAGAAGGTAATATAGAGGACCCAATTGTTCTGATTCAAGGCCAGCATTTCTTTTTCTTTCTTTCTTTTTCCCAGGGTTATTTCTAAAACCAGAGAAACAAGATTTTTACTGGCTCTCTTCTTCTCAACAGCTTGGGAAAGACATTGGATGTATGCCCTACTGGAATGACCCAGCTCTGCCCCCAGCTCTTCTCTTAGGAGCTGGGGACCCTGAGTGAGTTGGTTAATTTCACTGAGCCTCTGGAGTTTAAACTTTAAAACAGGGCGAGGACACACATATGATCAGAGACTGTCAAGGTGACATGAAATCATAGGATACCATCTCTGCCTCACACACTGGTACTCAGGGGCATGGGAAGGTTCAAGCTGAAAGGGTCTGAGAACTCCTCCCATAAACCAGTTACCATTTTTCAGGGCATAGAAGGAGTTTGGCTTTTCCCCAGGGTTTTTTTTTTTTTTTTTTGCAAAGGTACCATCTATTCAATGATGACTAAGAGTGGACTTTTATTATCAAAAATATTAAACCAGTGCCTTCTTGGTCGCCTTGTAAATTACATATTCTTTCAATCCACCCACTATGAAAGTGAATCTATGAGGGAAGAGATTTTCCTAGACCAATGTTGTTCAAACTTTACTAAGGACAATAATCATTTAAGGGTCAAAGGCGATTCAAAGGTACATTCTGATTCAGAAGGTCCATGGGGGCCTGAGCTTCTGCATTTCTGACAAGCTCCCAGGCAATGCCTATCTATCATTCCAAGTACCACTTGGAGCATCAAAAGTGAAGAACAAATTGTTCATTAACTTACTTTGAGACTTGAAGCTCTCTTTCTTGAGTCCTTTCTTGAGCAAGGAAATTATTTTGAAAGCCAAGTTTTGAGGGAAGAGAAAAAGATTTTTAAACTCCAAAATCTTCAATTACATATCAAGAATGAGGATGGACAGATTCAGACCCTAAAGCTTTACCATAAGCTTTACCATAAGGCAAAGGGAGGTTGCAGGATATAATGTAAAACCATTGCCCAACAAACAGCATGTGGTTCCCAAGAGAGTCAGAAGGAGTGGAATAATAGGTGAATCTCAGGATGACAGCAGGGTATGGAAACATTTAGAAGGTGTTTCTGAGACTCCAAAGACATCTGGGTACATGCATCTTTTTCTAACATGATAGGGCAGCTATAGAAGAACAAGGAAGGGAGTTTGAGGTAGCAGGTCCTGACCTGGTGTTTTGTGTCTTCTTCCCCAGCATCCTGTGAGAAAGGAAGCCAGGCATTCCTGTAGGAGCCTCGGGAGGTTTTGCACCATGGCTGAGGTGGGAGATCCAGCGCCTGCTGTGGGTTGACTGGGTGAGGGGTGGCAGGCCCCCTGGGGGAAAAGGCTATTTGGTGAGGAGGTCAAGCTGAACCTGAAGGTGAACATGGCTGAGACTCAAGATCTGTGGCCCCACAGCCATGTGTGTAGACCCCAGCCTTGATCCAGGGGCATGCTCTGCAGACATTCCAGCACAGGGAGCTCACACAGTTCCCTGAAGAAGCGAGCAGGGCCAGCACTCAGCAGTGGTACCAGGAGCTAATGTCTAGACCAATTGAGAGGGGATGTCCCTCACCTGGGAGCTAGTGAGACCTAGAGGAGTTCCTGCAGGGGACTCCCATTACCTGAGGATATATGAATATTTCTTGAAATTGGAGGCATCTTGAGGAGGCAGAAAGAAAAGGATAAACAGCTCTGGTGGGAAGGTGGCTTTAGAATAGATGGGATAATTAGCTGACAGAGGCTGCTTACATAGAGGATATGGTGTGACTTTTAATTAGAAGGCTTGTTCAGACTGACCCTGGTCTTTAGAGGGTATACATGTGGGAGGGACTTCAAAGTTAAGTTCAATTATAGGAAATAAGGAAACCACTTTTTCCTTGGCACATGGGAATAGTAAGTAATGTATAATGTCAGTCCTACTACAGTATCATTTAATCAATTCAACAATAAACTAAATCTCACTACTCTGCAAAACCATTTAATTTCTGTGTTCTTTCTTCTAGATTATATCTCATACACACATATCTTACCTAATAATGTTAGAAAACTTGATATTTCACCGTCTTTTAAAATTGGGCATTGTGTTATACATATTTCCATGCTTTGCCTAGACTTCTTCATCTTTATTTTTATATATTCAAACTTGCTGCCATTTATTGAGAAAAATGACAAATATGTGTATGTATAGACTTTAGTATATATGTAAATAATAATATATATATTAAGCATATATGTAAATCTTCCTTTTATAATAAATGATGAATCCAGGTAGTAATCTAATAAGTTAGGATGACTAAGAATTGAAAATTGTTCTTGCTCACCCATCCAACAAATACTAAGTGCTTTCCATATTTAAGGCACAACAGATGTTGTGAAGCACATAGATGACTGTGATTGTGAGCCAGTCCCCTCCCTAAGGGCTATACACACATATAAATCCCCCCTCCCAATACCTGGCAATTTGGGAGGTCAGGTGAGAAGTATACAGATTGCTGGAGTGTTCAAAGGGGAAGGTCAGGGAGGGGGCATCTTGACTGTTTTGGTGGGAAAGGTGGGAGAATATTCCATTTGGGAGGAATGGAGTGAGCAATAATGTGCAGGCAGGAAAGTCAAGACATGATCTGGAGATAGTGATTAGACGGTAGGATGGAAATATGGGCAGAGCAGGGGCAGGGAGCTCAGATACTGGTTAGAGTGTGCTGGGCACAAATGCTTGGCCCAGAATCCCAGATTTTATTCAATAGGGAATGGGGAATAATTGTCTTTTTTAAGCAGAGAGGTCACAAGATGAAAGTGATAGATTGACCCACTAGAAACATCCAGGATGTAGAGTGTTGTACTAAAAATAGGAACATAGGCGGGCATTGCAACACTCCAGGCACAAGGCAACAAAGGACACGATGGAGCCTGGAAAGAGAGGATGTATAGGGTTTGGCAACTTGCTTCCCCCTTTCTTTTTTTCTATCTACAGGAAAAGAAAATACTTTACATGCTTTGGAATCCTTCATCATACTACAACCTGCCAAGTTTGGAAGAGTGAAAAGTTGGAGATGTCTGCCTTTTCTGAGGCTGGCTGGATGGAACCTCACTGTGTCTACTGATTGCCAATCATTAGCATATTTATAATAGAACTCAGGATTCAGATAGCGCTTAAGGATCAAGATAGAGTGTTTTTTTGGTAGGAAATTTGTGGGTTGGTGGAGGAGGCAAAATGGTGAGCTAGAACTGTCTTGGTAACTGTTATTAGCATTGGCACATTGGAGTGTAGTGATGGGCTCAGTGAATTCACACTGAAGTATTTCATCTTCCCGTGGCTGAAGTTCCATCACACAGAGAATGTACTTTGGATTTTGTGGTTCCTGAAAGGGGAATATCCTTTATGAGGAACAAGAACTGGGATATAAATGTCTGGCTGGGGTGAGACCTTTGACATGGTGTCTGCCCGTGCTAGGCCCTTGAAATGGACCCTCATATTCCATCTTGGCCCCTTAAGAGACGGCTTTCAAGACTGTCTCTTGGCTGTCTTGGATTTTTCTGTTCCTTCCTCAGAAACTCTTTTAATTCTTTGTTGCCTGAATTTGATTCCTAAAACTTGCTATTCTTCCTCTGGGCCCTGGCACAAGTATACCGGTTTGAATTATCTAGCTCAGCTCTGGCCTTGGCATCCATTCAGATGAAAGCTCTGTCCTGAGCCTGCGCTCCAGAGCCACTGTGGGAATGAGGTGCCCACCATGGTGGTGGTACTTGCTTCCACATGGAGCTTGTCCAGAAAAACAGTACAGAACTTCGGTGGGAACAGAGCAGGGGAAGTAGGATCCCACTTACTTACTCTACCTCTGATTGGTGTTTAGGCCATTGGGACTCACTAGGACATTCAGGATTATTTTTTATTTTTCAGCTGTAGATCACATAATCCATAGGCCTATGGGCTATGCTGGTTGTTGATAATACTGTACTTGGGGTACAGATATTTGAAAAGCTTTGTTTACTCTATTTCACTTTTTCTTTTTTTTTTAAGATTTTATTCATTTATTTGAGAGAGAGAATGAGATAGAGAGCATGAGGTGGGGAGGGTCAGAGAAAGAGGCAGACTCCCCGCTGAGCAGGGAGCCCAACACAGGACTCGATCCCGGGACTCCAGGATCATGACCTGAGCCGAAGGCATCGCCCAACCAACTGAGCCACCCAGGCGCCCCTATTTCACTTTTTCTAATAATTCCACATAATGCCCCAGTCCTTAATGCCATATAGTGACTTCACCTTGAACCACTTGAAAGCGACCTATTTTGTTATATTTGACTTCTGTTCCAATGCCAGTTGACCCACTGCTATAAGAGTGACTGCTGGTGAGCAGTGAGAAATACGAAGCAGGGGCTGTCACTGGACAACTTCATAAGCCCTATTATTTCCACTGATTCAGGGGTGTGTTTTAAAAAACAAGAACATGGCCAAAAATCTCTCTGTAAGAGCCTGCAAGGTGGAACACAATGCTTATAGATTTCTGTCCATGGAAAGTATAGGCACACTCTGAGTTTTCCTCTAGATTCCCATTTTTCATGGATACAGGGCAGCTTTTTCCCATTTTGGTATGTGATGCTGGCAGAACCTATGAAAAATCCAATAGATACACTGTATTTGGGGACAGGGTAGCTGGAGAGAGAAAAATGCAACCTGAGGGAGGCAAAATTCTATTAGCTCCTATGACTGTCACCCACTGGTGTTCATGGCCTGTATCGTCTGCTCCACTGGAGTGTGGGAGGGACCTGTGACTTGTTTCTAGCCAAAAGAATATGGCAAAGAAGAAGGGATTTCATAGGTGTAACTAAGGTCCCAAATCAACTGACTTTGTGTTAATCAAAAGGAAGATGATCCCAGCTGAGCCTGACTTCATCAGGTGAGTCTGAAAAGATAGCGTGAGCCCTCACTGAAGCCAGAGGCTCTCTCTTGCTGGTTTGAAGAAGTAAGCTGCCATGTGGTGAGCTGGTCTATGCAGGGGGCCACTTGCCAAGGGCCTGCGAACCACAACCTGCTAGCATCTATCTGCCCTTGGATCCTGGGGACAGCTTGGGTCAAAGCTAGAGATAGGGTGGCTGCGATAGGTCTATAGTTGGTCCAGGGATGAACAAAGGGAATGGGGAGATTACAGGAAGGCCTCCTGTTAAAGTGGCTATACCTTCCCAGTAGCTTGGCTTGCCACTGTTGAGCCTGCCCAGGTTTAGGGAGCTGTGGGAATATTAGAAATCCTGGCCCACTCTGTGACTACTCAGGCTTTTCCTTTCTAGATGAGTAGGCCCCACAACATCCACTACCTGGTCAATTCTTGGTAACTCTATATTGTAGGTATCCGTTCTTACTCTGTGTGGTCCTTACATTTGGGGGAATGCTAATGTTTGTGTTTGGTTCTGTCTTGGGGCTCAGGCCTGAGCTCAATTTTACCTCCTGGCCATGGGTATGAGTTCAGGGGTGGGCTCTGCACCTCTTGTGAGTCTCAGGGGACATGTGCTTGGGGTATGTGGGATGGGGGAGGGGAAGCTGCTTTGTTCTTCTGAGAAGTGATCTCTGCTTTCGGTCCTGGATGTGGCAGAAGAAACTTATATTTGTAAGGTTCTGGGATCCATTGCAGCCCTGTATGAAGCTGACCCACAGAGGGAAGGCAAGAAAAACAGAATGAATCCAGGGCTTTGACTTTCTTACTGTACCCCTGAATCAAACAAACTCAAACTCTTCCCTCCCCTGGGCCTCCAGTGATGTGATCCCTGAAGCTTATTCTGGTGTGAGCCAGAAGCATTCTGGCTTGGGGGTGGCCTTTCCCAGTAAGGGCTTAGTTAGGTCAGCTGAAATGTTAGTAAAATAGAACCTTTATTGGCAGAAAGAATCACCTTTTGCTATGTTTGTACTTTTCAAAGACCTCACAGCCCTCAGACCTCACAAGTGCTGGTTGATTTCCCTCCAAACATTGTCAAAAAAATGCATATTTCCAATTTGCATAATGTCTCCATTCTAAAAGCGTTTGGTGAAGCTTACACCAAAACATTTTCTTCTAAAAATATCTACACCAGGATTACAATTATTATGAAGATTACTAAAAAGAAAAAGTCCTGAAACTTTTGGTATTGGGATTTGCATTTGCAAAATGATTTGCAACCAGACCTGCCAGGTAGCACTTCATGGAAATCAAGAAGTGGTTTTTTTTTTTTTTTAAGATTTTTTATTTATTTGCGAGAGAGAGAATGAGAGACAGAGAGCATGAGAGGGAGGAGGGTCAGAGGGAGAAGCAGACTCCCTGCTGAGCAGGGAGCCCGATGCGGGACTCTATCCAGGGACTCCAGGATATGACCTGAGCCGAAGGCAGTCGCTTAACCAACTGAGCCACCCAGGCGCCCAAGAAGTGGGTTTTGAATAGCTAGATCATTTTTTTCCCCAGCACCCAAATTCATAGTAAAATCAACTTTCTAGCTATCTGGAATCCATGGAACTAAATGGTCAGAAGAGCTCTCCTAACAAATGCTGAGTAATTGTGATAAAAGTGGATGTGGCTAAGACACAGTCACATTTAATTGACTTACCTTAATTCTCTAAAGCAGGGTGTTTCTTTGTTGTTGTTGTTGTTGTTCAAGAAGCTCCTCAATTCAGTTGTGTTCTGTCCTGTGGCCACCTTTTGTACTTGCCAAAGCGGGCTCCTCCACTCTAAATAGCTCTGAACCTGAGGCATGGGTGTTTGGGTTGGTTTGAAATGGCAGTATTTTCCCACCCATTTCTTCATTCAGGATTTCTTTCCTTCAAAGGATGCTTTGTGTTTTCGATGTTTCCTTCCCTTGCTTGTATGAATCTAAAATGAATCTGAACTAAAAGTACTTGTTGAGTGGTTATGCTCCCAACTGTAATTTGGAGTCAAGGTATGAATATTTTATACTCAAAGAGTCACTGAAGATTTGTAGGAGGTTTTTAAAAATAAATGAATACACTCATTTTTGTTGGCACAGTAGTCTATAGCTGGGGGAAAACAAAAATATAGGACAAGCACTCAGTCATTCGTCTTTAAAAAATGAATCTGGATTTGTGTTTTGGGATGATCAGGAGTAAGTGTGGTGAGTACACAGTGTCCTTTGGAGGAAAGAAATACCAGGATGAAGGAAAACCCGGTAGGAAAAAACACAAAAGCCACCCAAATGCTCCGATCTCATTTTGAACCCACCCAAATTCCCGAGGTGCAGTTTTAGAAGGTGATCTTCATGCCCTGGCAGAAATTAGGTGTTGGGCTGGGAAGCCAGTATCCAGATGCCTGTGGCTTCCTTTCACTGCAAAAATAGATTTAAAAAATAGTCCAGTCTCTGGCAAAGTCTCTTCCAGGACGGAGAGACCTGAGTAGCCCCTTTAATTTCACTGTTTGCTGTTGCAGTGAGCCCACAGCCTTGTGAGCTCATAGGCTACTTCAAAGCTGTTGAACTCAGTTTAAACAGAATATTAATACATGTTAACTAAGCATTCCCCCCTTTTTTTCTTCTATAAATCTGTGAGGTTTATTCTCTTAATAACATCTATTGGCTTACAGAGAGGGTCCTGTTAAGTAAGCTTGTTGGGGTGGAGCTTTAGCTTTAAAGAACTAGAAAGTGGAGAGAAAGTGTTTGGGTCCTTTTAACCTTCAAACATGACCACATTTAGGACAATTAACGAGAAACGCAAGCTCTCTTTTCTGGAAGATTTCTGTAGAAGGACCTTCCAGCCACAACTCATCTCTTACTTTCATTAAGTACTCAATATACATTTTTATTGTGTATGATGCATTTGTTTTTCTTATAATGACCTAGTTTTACTCCAAGGCAAGTATGTGGGGGCTTGGAGTGAAAAAAGGAAGTTTTTAAACTTTGATGGGGTGACTGCCTGTGGGGTGTTGGGGACACTGCCTTTAGTGAGTCTTTGTGAATGACAACTCTTTCTTCTTTCTATCCATCCCTAAAGGTTTCACTCCTAATTGTCTAACTTCTGTCCTGGATTCTGGATCCTTTAAATGGATTCAACCTGTGAAGAGTTTGTAAAAATTCAGATGTATGAAAAAAAAAAAAAACCCCAGAAAAACTAGATACCATTTTTATCTACTAAATTGGCAAAGATTTTTAAATTTGTTTAACATGTACCACTGGCCAAAGTGTTACTAAAAATGTGGCTTTTTAGATTGGGTGTGAGGATAAAGTGGGTGCAACCTTTAAGGATAGATTGGCAGCACATCCTACCCACAATTTTGCTTCTAGTTATTTGTCCTACAGCTATGGAACCAAACAAAGATTTACATGTTGAATTTGTTGTGATAGCAAAAACATGGACAAACTTCTGTGCTAAATTGACAGGGGACTAGTTACATAAATTAAGGTAAATTCATACATATGAATATTATGCAGCCCTGTAAATGATGAGCTAATTAGAATGTACAGATATTGAGAGACCTTTGAGACATAGTATTTGAAAAAAAGCAAGGCACAAAACAGGACAGGTAATCTTTGAACAACTCAGAGGTTAGGGACACTGACCCCTTCCATAATCAATCCATATATAACTTTTGACTCCCCCAAAACTTAACTACTAATAGCCTCCTGTTTACTGGAACACTTACCCATAACATAAACAGTCGATTAACACATTTTGCATATTATATGTATTACAAACTATATTCTTACAATAAAGTAAGCTAGATAAAAGAAAATGTTATTAAGAAAACCATAAGGAAGAGAAAATACATTTATAGTCCTGTACTATAAAAAGTCTGTGTATAAGTCCATGAAAAAATGCTCAGCATCACTCATCATCAAGGAAATACAAGTCAAAACCACAATGAGATACCACCTCACACCAGTCAGAATGGCTAAAATTAACAACTCAGATAACGACAGATGTTGGCGAGGATACAGAGAGGGGGGAACCCTCTTACACTGTTGGTGGGAATGCAAACTGGTGCAGCCACTCTGGAAAACAGTATGGAGGTTTCTCACAAAGTTAAAAATAGAACTACACTGTACTTAGCAATTCCACTACTAGGTAGTGTATCCAAAGGATACAAATGGAGTGATTTGAAGGGGCACCTGCACCTGATGTTGATAGCAGCCATGTCCGTAATAGCCAAAATATGGAAAGAGCCCAGATGACCATCGACAGATAAATGGATAAAGAAGATGGGGTAAATACATACAATGGAATATTACTCAGTCATCAAAAAGAATGAAATCTTGCCATTTGCAATGATGTGGATGGAACTGGAGGGTATTATGCTAAGCAAAATAAGTCGGTCAGAGAAAAACAAACACCATATGATTTCACTTATATGTGGAATTTAAGAAACAAAACAGATGGACATAGGGGAAGGGAAGGAAAAATAAAATAAGATGAAAATAGAGAGGGACTCTCTATAGTTAAGAGACTCTTAACTATAGGAAACAAACTGAGGGTTGCTGGAGGGGAGGGGGATGAGGGGATGGGGTAACTGCGTGATGGCCATTAAGGAGGGCACTTGATGTAAGGAGCACTAGGTGTTATATACAACTGATGAATCATAAATTTTATCCCTAAAATTAATAATGCAGTATATGTTAACTAAATTGAATTAAATAAAAAATTTAAAAAATATTCTGTGTATAAGTGGACCCCAAAAGTTCAAACCCACGTTGTTCAACTGTGTGTATAATTTAATCCTATTTGTATAAAGCATGGTGTACATGGACATTGTACATGTGCGAAAATTTCTGAAAGGATAAATAAGAAATTGTATTGACGGCTACTCCTCTGGGTATGAAACTGGGGATCTGAGGAGAGAGGAAGGAGATTCTGCTTTTTATTTTATACCTTTTTTTCTTACCTTGGTTTTTGAAAAAATCGTTATGTATTATTTTATCATACTCAACCTTATTTTTTTAAATAAGCAACAAACTTCAGCTGTGTCTATGACTCTACATCTCCTAAATTAATCCAGACCACTTCCTGTTTACAACATTGATGGTCCCACCCTCACCTCAGTTTCTCTGACAACTTCTTTTTGGCTGAGTTCCTTAAGGACAGGGGACAAGTCTTTGCTCTCAGTGTTCCCATGCTCAAGTCTTAATTGTCATATAAAATATTTTCAATAAATGTTCTGTGAAACCTCAGGGGCTGACTGTGCTCCTGACTACAAATCCCGAGGGAGGTTCTCCTGGGTTCTCTAAAAACTGGAATGATCCTTCTAACCTTCATTAATGTCAATAGTTTTCTATTGCTGCATAATAAATTACCACAAACTTAGTGGCTTAACACTCACACATTTATTATCTCAGTTTCTATGGTCAGGAGTCCAGGCACAGTTAGCTGATCTCTGCCATAGGATGGCTCATAAAGATGATTCAAGGTGTTGGCTAGGGCTGTGATCTATCTCAATGTTCAACATGGAAGGATCACCTGCGAGCTCAGGAGGTTGTTGGCAGAATTCAGTTCCTTGTCACCTACTGGATTGAGGACATCCATTTCTAGCTAGTTACTGGCCAGAGGCTTTCTCAGGTTCTGTACTTCACCAAAGTCAGCAGGGAGAATGTCTGCCAGATGTTACAATCATAACATAATCATGGTGGTGACAGCTCATCACTCATCTATCAGTTAGAAGCAAGTTACAAGTCCTGCCCACACTCAAGGGGAGGGAATCATGTAAGGGCATGAATACCAGCAGGTGGGATCATTGGACCACCACAGTCATGAACTTGTGTGGTTGATATTTGGCTAGCCTAAGAGGACCTCCATCAGAAAAGTCTTTTAACAGCAGATGATTTTTTCCTAATAGTCTCCTTATTTTTCCAGTTACTTACAATTTCTTTGCGGTCTTTCCAGACTACTTTCCACCCATCCTGTGTTCACTTCTGTATCTCCTTTCTGTCTGGGCTTTGTCTGATGATGTCAACCTGTATTGAAAGATTAATTCCCTTATTTCCTCATTTGAATCTCCTGCCTCCAGTCCTGAGGGTTGAGGAAAACTGACTTGGGAGCAGTGGGGGATGGGACTATCCACCAGTTAGTAAGTAATTCTGACTCCTCTGGGCTCTGGTTCCTAGCTCAGATGCCACCTTCCCGCCAGCAGTTGTAGCTGGCCTACTGCCTGCACCCCCATCCTGCTACTCACTACATATCATATTTTCTGTTTTCTTCATAAGAATAATCACCATCTGAAGGTCTCTGGTTTGCTTGCTTTCTTGCTTATGATCTGCTGCCACCCTAAAGAGTAGGATGCAGGAGTGCAGGGCTCTTGTTTCCCCTTGTTCACTGCAGGATTGGGAATGGCTCCTGGCACATAGTAAACATGGTAAACATTTAAGTATGTGTAGAATACATAATTGGAGTAGTCAGTGGAGACCCTGTGCCCTGTGAATCTTCTACGTGGAGGAAACACCATTGCTGCCTTGGCCCTAATCATTTCTCACTATGATTTCCTAGGTGCCCCCTTGGTTATGAGCTCAAACTTTGCCATGCTAGTGTTATTGGCTCTTGCTTTGGTAAGTTCTAAGCATTCACTACCACTTACTCTCTCCTCACTGGTCATTGAGCATTATAAGGGCTGGACTAAGACATGTAACAATAAGCATCTGGAAGCTGCTTCCCATCTCCAGTCTGTATTGGTTAGTGGTTGCCATATGTCAGCTGTAGCCAAGAAATAGCTGTAAAATGTGGAGCCTGACAACTGACCCTCTTTCCTTGTATATTTGTTGCCATAGATGATATAATTATAGACGGAGATTGGTAATGGCAATGATACTAAGAGTAAAAGCTAAGCTTTTAAAGCACTTGCTGTGTGTCAGGCTCTCAGCTGTGTGCTTTCTCTGGAATAGTGTCTTCTTTCTGCCTCACTGCAGCCCCATCAAGAATGGGAGGCAGGATCCATTCCCACTAGGGCATGCCCACTTCTGAAAACAACTACCTGGTCAAGTGTAAATGCAGTTTCTAAGCCAGCTTATTAGGAGAATGTCAATGAAAATAATTTTAATAGCATTTTGCATTAGAAAGAAGCCTTAATGAAAACACAATTTTACCATAATTAGATTGAAATAGTTCAGCACTGTATATATAATCTGAAATGATCTTACTTAAGCTCACCTAGTACATTGACAAGTCACTATTGTAAGCTTTTAAGAAATGGATTTCTAATATTTGATTTTTCATAGTGTTTATTCAAAATTTAATTTTACCATTAAAATTTGCATTATATGACTCATTAAAGCAACACCTTTCTCATTACTGTAACAAGAAGACACGTTCAAACAAAGGCATTTCAGAGTGCTTAGGGCTTGCTGAAAGTCCACAGTCTTTCTTTGAGCTGGTCAGGACTTTTTGCTTTTGATCAGGGGTAGCTTCTCTCCCATTGGTAGGAATGGCCATTTTTACATAAAATTATAAAGCCTGTGTTTCCATCATGTCTTTTCATTGGCTTCTTCTCTAGAGTCTGTCTCTGAACACCAATGCTCTCTTTCAACTTTGTGTCTCTGTGCTGGACTGTTTGTGGCAGGTGGTTGAAAGCAGAAGTAGCAGGGGTTGCAGTCCAGTAGAATTCTTTTTATGAAGGAAAGAACATCACTGCCCAACACCATTCTCAAAGGGATTTGTTCCAGGGTGCCAGGGGACAGCGATTGTGAGTACATAGCAGGGATATTCTTGCCACTGGATTGGGATGTCCCAGATGGTCATGTAAATGGGGTACTTAGATTCTGGCTCAGGTAATATAACTGAAGCATTCCCATGGGCTTGGAGGGGGTCTTGGGGCAGTGAGTGATGTGTGCTGGATCAACACAGACTCTAAAGTAATTTGAGACTGGCTTGCATTTAAGGGCCATGTCACAAAGGACTGCTTTCTTAGTTTCCTTGAACACCAATTTCCTTGTCTATCAATTGAGGGTGAGATTGCAATCTCATCTTGTCTTTGGAGACTTAATACTTAATGAAGGAATTCATACATAATATCACTCCTTGGCACAAGGTAAGAAATAAAGTTGTGTTGGGGCACCTGGGTGGCTCAGTCGGTTAAGCATCTGTCTGTCTTCTGCTCAGGTCATGATCCCAGGGTCCTGGAACCAAGCCTCACATTGGGCTCCCTGCTCAGCAGGGAAGTCTGCTTCTCCTTTTACTTCTGCCCCTGGATGATGTCGACCTGGGACGTGGGGTGGGTGGAATGGGAAAGCAGGAGCTCTCTCTCTCTGCCCCTGCATGTGCTCTCTCTCTCACTCACTCTCTCTCTGTCAAATGAATAAATAAATAAATAAAATCTTAAAAAAATAGAAATAAAGTTGTCCTGCCCTTGTCCTGTCCTCATGACCTCCCACCAATGTCTACCATGAGCCAGTGCCTTTTCCTACAACTCAAATAAAGTTGGGGCTCTGTTACCAAGGAAAAGGAGTGGGGACATTGCCCAATGTATAAGCAACCACATCGTCTCTTCAACTTGCAGAAACAAAGGAGAGATAAAGAATCCAGATTGGGAGAAAGCCCAATTCAAGGAAAAGAAAAGAAAGAAGAAAAGAAAGAAAAAAAGAAAAAAAAAGAAAAGAAAAGAAAAGAAAATTCCCCATAGTGAGTCGTCCATGTCACAATTCTCTCTCATTTGTGCTTAAGAGCTCCTGCTTTCCCATTCCACCCACCCCACGTCCAGTCTTCCTTCCTCCTCAATGTTCATTTTTATTAAATGTCTTCTCCATTGATGTAGGTGCTCAGACCCCAAACCCAAGTCTTATCCTTGCTTTTTTACTTTCCCACACAGTTCATGTCTAATCCATAAGCAAGACCTGTTGGCTCTACCTTCAAATACCACCCATCACCTCCACTGTTGCTCCCATGGTCCAAACAACCACGATTTCTTTGTTAGTTATCAGGACTATTTCAGGAGTTGCTAAGTGGGCTTCCCCCTTCTATGCTTGCCTCCAACCCACAGCAAACAGAAATTCTTTAAAAGTGTGTAAATCTGATCCTACCTCTTCTGTCCTTGAAGACTTCCAATGACTTCCCATTGAACTTAGAATACAATTTCTGCAGAAATGTAGATTGACTGCAATCCTCAGCCTGTAAATTATAACTCAAAGGGAAGGATTCAAATAAAAGTGGTAAAGTCAAGGAAGTTAGTTATATTGGGTCAGAGGAAGTAGAAAGCTTAGACAGAACCACTTACTTTAAGCATAAATAAGATTAAAATGACAAAAACTATGCAAATTAACTTGAACAAAAAAACAAATTAAGAGATATGATGTGTTTTGTCCATTAGGATATGTCCAGCTGCAAATATCAGAACATTTGGCTAGAGATGTCTTAAACAAGTAGGGATTCTTTCCCCCTCATATAACAAGTCTGGAGGTTGGGAGCTCTAGGCTTGGTTTATGGCCAATTGACATCAGGGCTCTAGGTCAACAGCTTTGCAGTTCTCTGAGCCTTTCCCTCATGAATGCAAACCGACTGTCATTGCTCAAAGCATCATGTCCCCACAGTGCACTCAGAGGCAGGACATGGAGGGCAGTGTAGGGCATTGCTCTTCTTCTTATTTACCATCCTCTTATTACAGAGTATCATTCCTTCCCAGCATCTTCCCAGCAAAGCCCAGACTTTACCAAGTCCCTTTGGCCAGGACTGTGTTATAAAACCACTCCAGCCCACCAGTCTGGCACATCTTGTCTGAGATTGAGAATCTCTATTCAAGACTTGAACAAGGTTGGGGTTCTGTAAAAAATCCGAGAAAAAAGAGGGTATTGGGTGAGTAGCCACCATGTCTGTACAACATGCCAAAAAGAGAGATGGATAATCCAGTTTGAAAGCAGGCATAATCCAAAGAGAAGAACATTTCCCAGAGGGAACTGCTTGCTTCATGTTATTAGAGGACTTATTAAAAACACAAATTAAGGACAAAAAATATTCAATAACTAAACACAGTGTGGGATCCCAGATTGGCTCCTAGACTAGATAAATTATAGTAATGAAAAAACTGGTGAGCTTGGGATGTTAGCTAATAGTATTGTGTTACTTTTGTGATTTGGGTTATTGTACTATGATTCTGTAAGACATTAACATTTGGGAAGCAGGGTGCAGGGTCTATGGAAATTCTTTGTACTATTTTTGTAATGTTTCAGTAAGTCCAAAATTGTTTCAAAATGAAAATTGAAAAATTAAAAAAGAACTTTCAAAATGAAGAAAATAAAGAGAATAGTATACGATGAAAAGTTTTTTTTAAGCTAAGAACATAAATTGATAAAATACTCATATTTATAACAAAATAGAAATGACAAGGAGTAGAACTGACAGAGCTACAGTTACTAAGTGACATAGAAAAAAAGCTTGTTATAATCACAATTAACTATAGTTAGATGGTAGAAATATTACAGAGGACAAAAATATACAAAAATTTTGCTGTTTTCTTCACCTTTCATAACAGGAGTCAGATATTATTCAAAGTGGAAATGTAATTATAAAAATAATGTCTATAATTTCATAGTTATTTTTTATATTCCTTTTATTTTAACTTTTAGAAGGACTGTTTAGAAATTATCACTCCCTGCAGTGGGAAAATACCTGAATTTTAGCAATTCCTCAGATTGTACCTCACCATTTTTTTCTTTGGTTAAAGTAAAAGTACTTTAATTAATCCAATTAAAATGCCATAAGTAATATGATGCAATTTCTCTAAAGTTACATATTTCTCTTTGTCTGGCTATCTATCTTTCTGCCTGTCTACCTATCTGTCTCTGTGTCTATTTGCCTATTTGCCTATCTATCTCTCTGTCTGCCTATACACAGAGATGGATGGCTTGAGTGGTGTTTACCAATCTATAGCACTGAGTGTTTGAATTTGTAGAATTTTGGAGGATTTCTCCTACCTTCTTTGTCCTGCTCTGAATTTTAAAAATTCAGAAATTTTATTTTAATTTTTTTTTAATTCTTTAAAAAAGATTTTATTTATTTGACAGAGAGAGACAGAGAGGGAACACAAGCAGGAGGAGTGGGAGAGGGAGAAGCAGGCTCCCCGCCGAGCAGGGAGCCTAACATGGGGCTCAGTCCCAGGACCCTGGGATCATGACCAGAGCCAAAGGCGGACGCTTAATGCCTGAGCCACCCAGGCACCCTAAAAATTCAGAAATTTTAAAGAAAGCATGTGTTTTATTCCTAAAAAAAAGTTAAAAGAACAGATGATCTTAAAAAAACAAAATGCCTTACATATTTTGCGATGTGATAAGTAACAACATTGTGTGTTGCATGTTTCCACATGAATAAAACACTAGAATTTGAAACAATGATTCTTTCCATTGTCCCCTTTTGTAAATCCCCATGCCTACCACCATGCTTTGTGCATAGTATAAAACCCATAATTGATATGTCCTGGATTTGAACAGGTAATCAGAAAGCAGGGCAATGTCATTGAGGGGAAAAGATAGTGCAAAATGGGTTTGAATTGAAACACCCATAAATATAAACATTTGGAGTTTATGGGGTGCTTGTGACAGAAGGTGCCTCAGATGTATTCACCAAGAGGATGGATTGGAACAAAGGAGTCTATAGACACACACCTTCAAAACTGAAAGAGTTAGCCAGCCCAGTCCCCAGCATACAGTGGGGTTGATCAAATGTTGGTTCGTTTTCCTTGCAGTTTGTGGAAGCACCTTGTGAGAGGCACAACATGCTAGTCTATTAAAGACATGGGAGAGCATGTTAAATAGATTAGCAGTCACACTCCAGGAGGGATCTCTCATACTACTGAGTGGTACTCAAAGGGCAGTGGCTATAATGGAACAAACCAGGGTTTAAAACCTAGTTTCCTCACTTCATAGTAGGCTGTCCTTCCTCCTATGTAAATTGGAGGTAATACTGTTGTGACTCACCTTGTAGGCTTGTTGTGAAGACAAATATAAGGGAATGGCCTAGAGGTAACTCTTCCAAGTCTGCCCTCAGTAACAACTAGTTACTGTTAATATCTTAGGAAGAGTTTCAGGGCGCCTGGGTGGCTCAGTTGGTTAAGCATCGGACTCTTGGTTTTTGGCTCAGGTACTGATCTCAGGGTCATAAGATAGAGCTCTGCCTCTGGTTCCATGCTCAGCAGGGAGTCTGCTCCAGATTCTCTCTCTCCATCTCCCTCTGCCCCTCCCCCTGCTCACTCTCTCTTTCTCTCAAATAAATAAACAAATTAAAAAAAAAAACAAAGAAAAATTTCAGCTCAATACTTAATACACTGACTGGTTCTTTGTTGCTTTACTGTTTCTTTCGATTTAGATTAAATTCATTAATCCTTTTGTGCCTCTGTTTCCCCAGTTGTAAACTTGGGATGATGACGCATTTTGTAGGTAATCAAATGCCAAGTGTGCACAAATAATTCGTACCAGGAAGCTGAAGTCAGCTCTTGGGCCACTCAGCTGATACCGGGCAGGGTTGCTGACCTTCTACCCTGTAGAGTTGTTTCCTTATCTCTCCAACGGGCACCACTGAGTTGGCCTTCTTTCCCAGGGCTGCTTCTTGGTGGAGCTCATAGCTGATGATAAAGTACTTGACAAACATGGCGTGCTGAATGGTATCTGGTGGGGGCGTTTGAACCAAAGGTGAGGTGTTGATAAGAAGGAGAATGGCTACATATTTCTTATGAACAAAGTGGGCTCTTATGAACAAAGTCTTCCTTGGATACCATCAAGCAGAGCTATACACTAATAAAATTAACCATGATAATAATTAGCATTTATCGAGGGCTTATTCCATTCCAGACAATGGAACACCTGGTGGATTTGTATCACAAGCAGGCCATTTTTTCAACAATCCATCATATGATACAATTTTATTTCAGATACAATCAAAAAATAAAACAAGTGATATTAATGGTTAGAAAAGAGAGACATAGAACACTTTTTTTTTAAAGATTTTATTTATTTACTTGAGAGAGAGAGAGAGCGAGCACAAGCGGGAGGACAGGGAGAGGGAGAAGCAGGCTCCCCGCTGAGCCGGTAGTCCGACATAGGGCTTGATCCCAGGACTCCGGGACCATGAGCTGAGCTGAACTGAAGGCAGAAGCTTAACTGACTGAAACACCCAGGCACCCCTATAGAACACTTTATATTAAACTTCCCATGTTAGGGGCGCCTGGGTGGCTCAGTCGTTAAGCATCTGCCTTCAGCTCAGGTCATGATCCCAGGGTCCTGGGATCGAGCCCCGCATCGGGCTTCTTGCTCAGAGGGAAGCCTGCTTCTCCCTCTCCCACTCCCCCTGCTTGTGTTCCCTCTCTCACTGTGTCTCTCTGTCAAATAAATAAATAAAATCTTTAAAAAAAAAAAAAAAACTTCCCATGTTAGTCATGCCAGCAAAAATAATAGTAAAAACAATAACAACAATACAAATCATTTCAGGGAATGATTTATGCATAATTGAAGTAATTCTAGTTCTGGTTTTTCAGCTTTATGATCATTTTGCTATTACCCCTCCCCACCTCCATCCAGTGTTTAAATGCAAGGGGCAGAGTCTCAAATTGTGCCTAAAGTAAGCTCAAACACTGCTGAACCCTAACAAGCTTACTCTAGAGACGAGTGCAGGTAGTGGGATCCATGCATATCCAGGATCAACTGTCAGATAGGCTGATTGTATAATTTCTATGGAAAATAAACTGTTTAATAAAGGACAGATAATAAAAATGTGCTAATTTGAAGCTTACCTGTGTGTAAGACTGTTAAAACTCAAGTAACCATGACAATTATTTAAAACATGTTTAGCCAACAGTTTTTTGTTTGTTTTCATTTTTTAGGGCAAAAATATTTGATCCCAGACAGTGTTTAGAATTGCCAGTGCCCGTGGATAATAATTTCAGGTTCTTGTTGCTCTTAAATTCTCTACAACCCCTCAGGCCTCTGGTGACTTATATTCTGGTCCCAGGTCTTGTTCTAAGTGCTTGGCATTCATTAACTCACTGAATTCTTTTGACTTATTATTATTATCCCCATTTAGCACATGAGATTCAGAAAGGGCAGGTAACTTGTCCAGGCCATATGGCTAGTAGCCGGTCAGTGTGGATTTGAATCCAGGCCATCTCTTCTCTGAGGCTGCACTCATAGTCAGGATGGCTGCACTATCGCCAAAAAACACATGGTATGGTTATGTGGAAATAACTCACATTTTCACTGTGGTCTATATAGCTGTTTTCCCCTCCTTTTTCTTTTTTCTTTTTTTCTTTTAGTTCTGAATGCATTTAGGGAAGCACAAACAATCTGAATTCCTGGTCTCCAAGGAGCTGTTATAGGAGCTGAGATTTGCAATTCTCTCAAACCACGTTTGAGAAGATACATTTCAATAAAGAATCTGGATGTACAAGACAAATGGGGTGGGGGTAGGGGAGCAAGGGCTGTAAAAGAAATATTCTAAATTCTTCCTCTGAAAAGACTGTTAAAAGCCAAGAAAGCAGGGGATGCTAGTAGAAAAGTTCCAGAAAGGTTTAGCAGGACAACTCAGCAAAATACCTCATAAATGATTACTTTTGACTCTCTGGGGAAGTTTCTTGCAAGTAAGGGAGGCCATTGAGTTGTTCATATGTTTTTGTTTTTACTCCTGTAAACTAGTCATTAAAATTTCCAGGGAACCTTTACTCAGGGGCACATTGGGTCGGGAAAAGAAAAGGGTCTTCTTGTCCATCACCCACACACGTCATCTTTTGGGAGCTATAAATCAGGATGTTCCAAAAACTGCTCTTTCCCTGACATAATCCCAAATGTATCCATCACACAAATCAAATTAGCTTCCTGTAATTTAGCACAGTTTTGCTCAGATACCTCAAGACAAGCTTCTTCCAGGAAGCCATTCGCCAAAAAAAAGGTGGGGTGGGGGGGTCAGGACCAGACTCAATTTCACCTAGGTCCCTTTAAATTAATCACAGACCTTGTCTGTTGACCAGGTGTTTAATCATTCTTTCTAGTTTAGATGTTAAGGGCACTACAAGAAATAATATCAGCTGGATGATTCTGTTGCATATATAATATACCAGTGACACACACGACAGATTGGGCAAGTACGGCCACATAGAAATGAATGGAAAATCACTGATGTTTGGGTGTAATTTTGCTCCATTCATTCTGAATTATTCTGATACAAAACATATTTTTTTAATCCTGTGAAAAAATTAGGTTCCCCAGTTATAGTAAATAATTGATAAAGCTAATTTCACTTTTTAGCTGTTTTCCTGGGACTCTGTAGAGAGCCACAAACTCGTGACTTTTCAGCAAGGGTGACACATGGATCCATTATTCTCTTGGTAAATAACCCTATCGCAGGACAGCAGAATTACCCTTCGTGTCTGCAATCTCACAGGGCTGCCCCACCTTCCAAACAAAAAAAGAAAAAGAGACCTAAATGCTGCATCAAAGGCATTAGGCATTAGTTCTTTGATATATGTTACTTGTTACATGTTAGTTTTTTGCAATAAATGCCACGTTGTGGCTTGAGTTGAAAACTCTGCAGGTAGTAGGAGCACAAGGGAGGTTAGAAAAAAATAAATGTACAGCGGAGAGCTAGAGTTTGTCTTTAATTAGTGACAAAATCCATTTTTTAAAGTCCCAAGTTGGTGAATTAATGAGAGAGAGAGAGAGTGTGTGTGTGTGTGTGTGTGTGGTTTAAGTCAGAAGCACAGAGTATCAGATTCTCTTTATTTCCACTAAACACAAAACAATAAGGAATTGACAAATCATTTCTCAAAGGATTAGGGTTCAACACAAAGGGGCCATCCTGACAGTGGGTATGGTGCAAATACTAGGGGTGGTTACCTAGGAGAGTTGGGGAATTTCTCTTCTGGGCGTAGGGTTTAGTGGGTGGGAGTAAGGAGAGGGGGACTCACCTCTAGATGATTTCTGTGCAGTCTTGCCTTGAGTGGATGAGAAGTATCAATCTTCCAAGATCCATTCCATCTTAGGGTTCCAAGATAATAAAGACAGAGCAAACCACTAGTGCCAAGATAGGTCACATTTTGGCCAAACCGTCTCAATAAGATAGTGTTTGCCTTTCCAGGAGACCTCTAGCTGATATTGTCATCAGGGCAGAGTTGAAGCAATATAAAGTTCTTTTTAAATGATGTTAAATTTAGTATTCACCTAGTGTCATTCTTCAGAGAAGCACATTTTGCCCTTCCAAAGGAGCTCATTCATCTTGACAACATTCTTGGTCAGCAGGTATTATTATGATAATACCTTGAGTTTATTTAGCACCCTTTCTCCTTTTCAGGCGAGGTCGAAGCCAGTTGGGCAGTCAGTCAACAACATTTATTGAAGTCTCTTAGTTTGTAGAGTGTGTATTATATCACTGTCAGACCCCAGCCAGCCCTGTCCTTGCCACACATGGAACGCACCTCTGGGCTGGCCAGCAGGGAGCCCACACACTCGCCCTGCTCGGCGCTGCACCCCAGTCTGATTCTCACTCAATGGCTTTTATTTGCTTACATTTACTTAGGGTTGTAGCAAACCTCTCTACATACAAACTTTTGGAGATTTCCCCCCTGCAGATTCTGTCTGGGCCTGACAAGCCACAAATATCCTTTCCAGGGCTCCGGCTGCTTAGGCTGCCCACATAGTTAAAAGCAGGAAGCACAATGTTGCCCAGAAATGAAAAAGAGCAAAGTTGACAAAATTAACTGAAAGTTTCTAACCTAAGAAAAGGAGTAGGTAGCTTTCTGAGAGCTGGGAGTTGGTCCTCCCCAAACCTGTTTGCCTGCCCCAGTTGGAGTGCACACTGGACTTTGGCCAGACAGCTAAACTCCCTGCATTTTTCCCAGGATAACAGGAAAGGGCCAGGGCTCTAGGGGAAGGAATATATGTTGTGAAAGTTTTCAAATGCCAGAGGAAATATGATTGTCCAAAAAGTAGAAAATGGATCGAGTTAAAAAGAAAATAAAAAGCATCACTGATAAGCACCTAACTGAGGGGTAATATCCATTTTCATTTTTGATGAATGCCCACTCAATCCAATTTTCTCCTCTGTGTGTGTTTCTTTGTGTAACTAAAATGGTATTATTCAAAATATGACAATTTAGCATACGTATCATAGCATGAAGCAAATGGTCAAATTTTAGAGGACCCTTTGAACTTCTGTATTTTCTCATACATAGCATGGATAGAATGCACATTAGATTTCTAAAACTGTGTGCCAAGAAACACTGGCCTTAACTGAACAACATTCAAGTGCCATATTAAAAAAAAAATTCAGCTTTAAGACAAATTAAGAAATGCCAAAGCATAAATTTATTTCTTTTCAGAGATGCACGGGTTATCTTTTGTATCTCTTTTATAATTAAATTTTCATTCACTTTTCATATAAAGAATACTGTATTTTTGTGTTCTTGGTTTCACCCATTGGTAATTACCATGAACCATGAGCAGCAAAGATTCCTAAAATAGTAGCCTAGATACCAGTGATGCAAGTTCCATGTGTAAAGCGATATGTAGATCCAGACAGTTCAAGGCTGGTATGAGAACTGCATAAAGTCTTCCAGGACCGAGGTTTCTTGTAGCTATCTACTTTACCAATCTGAGTGGGTGGTCTTGTCCTCATGGTTCACCCTACTGTAAAGTTCCTGCTCACACTTTATTAACCTGAAATTAGTCACATGGTCATTACTGAGTGTTAAGGAGTTCAGAGCATGTAGCTTTGGGCTGAGCAACAAGGTAGACAGGTAAAAATTGGGATTTTCTCACTATAGGAGGTCAAGGAATGGATATTAGAGAGACAACTACATCAAGTATCCATAAGCTTAAAAAACTTTGAGTTGGAATATCACCCAATTTTGCTCCTTGCCAGAAAATCAGACTTAAAAATCATTACTGATTGAAATCTACAGAAAATTCTAAGATCTAATTTTAATCCACCCATATTTATTTTCCTATCTCTGCTAACAGAATAATCAAGGATGGTGGTACTCTAGTTCCATGTCTCAAATTTCAAAGCTCATGGTATAGGAAGGAAGCTCCGTGGAGAACAGATGTGAGCCACAAGCTATCGATTGGAGGCATTTGTTGTAAAAGCCTCAAAACTTAGACATCTATGAGCTACCCTCTTGCTTTGACCCCCAAGAATGGCAAGGGGAAAAAAAACTTCTTAGAAATAGTTTTATCAAAATAAAACCAATATGCAAATAGTTTTTGATGTCAGCTAGCATGGATCTAGCTTTCCGCAGTTTGGGATATTTAATACTTAATCTGGAGTATTAATAACTTGGAATTCTATTCATCATATGCAAGCCTATGAAGGAATTTAAAACACTAAAATTAGCTTAGAATATTTGCTGTTGTTAGAAGTAAGTAATCAGCAACCCTTCCATGTGCTTTTTACCCTTTTATATTTCTCATTGGCACAGTGAAAATCTAGGCTTTCTTTGTTTATTTATTTATATATTCATTCATTGGACAAGTATTTATGGAGTACTTTCCATGGGTTGCTGATTGGCTTCTTCAGGAACCAGATGTGAGATAGAGTCTATTACAATCAAAGCTTATTAAGGAGCACCTTTGGGACCCACACCTATGAAAGGGAGGGGAGGAAATCTGGAGTTGTCAAGAGTGTGCGTTGAGCTGTGATGCAGGCTCAGCCAATCCCATGGGACTGCTTGGGTTAGACTGGTCAGGATCAAGAGGGTTAGACCTCAGCACTCCCATGACCATCAGTCGCTGGTGTCCCTCGAAATGGCTGTGACCTTGGACTGGGCAGCTCTTTGCAGGGTTCCATGGGCATATTTGTTATAGTAGCTTAGCTAACCATAAGAGCTGAGCAGACGTGCATTTTTCTCTCATATGACAGTCCTTATGGAATTAGTCTATGTGGTGATGGTGGTGGTGGTGGGTCTCAGTTCTTTCCATCTTTCACTTGTGCCATCCCCAAGGTCATTGTCAACAGCTCCATGGTCAAAGCTCTGCTGCTGTGGTTGGGTTTCAGATGGTGAGGAAGGGAAGGGAACAGCAGAGGGGTACAGCTCACTGTCCTAAGGCCCAGACCCAGAATGGCACATATCACCACCTCCATGCACATTCCATGTTCAATGACAAATCATGTGGTCATGCATAGCTGCAAGGGAGGCTGGGGAATGTATCTAGCTGGGCATCCATGACAGTGACAGGTCCTTACTGTGGAAGAAGGGCAAATGGATTATGGTCGACAATAGCAATCTTTGTGGCAATGGGTCAGCAATTCTACTTCACAGTAGTCCTGCAGACATTTTGGACATACACTATGGGGATTTCCATCTCACAGACTGTAGCTCTTTGCATGTCACAGTTCTCACTTACACAGTGATAGAGTGTTGCCTGGAGCCTGGTTATCCCCCTTGGCTGCATCTTGGTGTGAATTGGTGAGTTTTAAACATGCTCCTGCTGGGCCCCACCCCCAGAGCTTCTGATTTCATTGGTTTGGGATCTGGCCTGGGTACTGGGGTTTCTAAAGCTCCCCCAAATGATTCTCTGGTGCCACCAAGGTTACTAACAGCTGGATCAGCAGGTAAAATAAATTCTGTATCAGTTAGGCTCGTGTGTGTGTGTGTGTGTGTGTGTGTGTGTGTGTGTGTGTAGGCAAATTTCTCCTCATCTTTTGGTTCAAGCAAATGAGGTAAGTTAATGGCTCGGGTGACTGAAACATCCATGAAGTAGATCTGAGTTTAGGCAAGACTTGGTTCAGAACTGGGAATAAAATCACCAGAACAAGGTTTCTCCTCTTCCCTTTTGCTTTGTCTCTCCCTCCCCCACCCCCCTTCCACCCACAACATTTCTCTTTCTTAGCTGTATTTCCTGCATATCTCTTCCTTCCCAGCCTGACGATGATGGTACAAAGCTATCCAGCCAACCTCCTCTTCAGATCTAGTCCAACAGAAAAATAGAAGGGCTTCCTTTTTCCATTTTGGTTTATGTTTCATCAAATATGTCATATATACGGAAGGATGTATATAATGTAAGTGTACAGTTGAAAGAATAATAATAAAATCAAGTTCTGTCTATACACCACACAAGTTAAGAAACAGAACACCATCAACACTTTGTAGACCCTATTCTTTGCCACCATCACCACCCCCAGCACACACACACAGAGCACCACAAGAGATGTAGCTCATATGTTGCTTATTTTTAATGCTGTTTTTGACTTTACCTAAATGAACTCATACCATATGTATTTTTCTGTAAGTGACTCTTTAACACAAAATGGTATTTCTCAAATTTATCCACATTGATGCATCTCTCTGTGGTTCATTTCCACTGTATGCTGTTATATTGTATGACTTAACCTCCTATCCATCCTCCCTCCCATGGACATTTAGGTTCTCATAGCTTTTGTTATCATGACTAATGTCACTACAAACATTCTTATATGAGTTTCTCTAGGGTATTTAACTAAGAGTGTACTGGGATGTAAAGTATGAATATCTTCAAATGGTTTCAGGGCAGGAGAGCTAGCAGAACTGACTTCCAGAGTGTTGCACTACTTTACATTCCCACTAGCAGGATATGAGAGAGCTGCTCTTCCTCACTATCAGGACTTAGAAATCCCAGAACTTTAAATATTTATCAATCTGTTAGGTACAAATTTTATTTTATTGTGGTTTTAACTTTTATTTTCCTTGTTGCTAATTTGTTTGAGCATCTTTTCTTTGATATTTAATAGAATATTAAAGATTATTTATTAATATCTATATATAATATGAAAGATTATGCATTTATTAATATTTAATAACAATCCTTTCTATTTCTTTTGAAAAAGTCTCTTCATGTCTTTGGCCTCTTTTTTTCTACAGAGTTTTGCTTTATCTTATTAATTTTGGCTACTCTTCCTCTATCAGTTACATATGTTGCAAATATCTTCTGTCAATTGGTAGGTTTTTTTGGTATATAAAGAAGTACTGAACTTTAATGTATTTAGATTCATCAAACTTTTCAATTTTTACTTTTTGCTTTCTATTCCAAAAATTCCATATTCTGTGGTTATATCTTTTTCTATAGCTTCTTCTTCATAATTTAAATTTTTACCATTTTCATTTAGGTATTTAATCCAGCTGTAATTGTTTTTTGTGAGTGGTAAGTGGAAGGAAATCAAGTTTTTTGCCTAATGGATATATAGTTCTTTTTATCCTATTTATTAAAATGACCCAATGGTGAGTGACTGCTTTCATTGTCTATAAAGTGAATATGATACTAGGCCCCATCTATATTTGCAACTCATTGCTGTGTAACAAGCTACCCCTGAACCTTGCAGCTTAAAACAGCATCTGTTATCTCACAGATTCTGTGGATAAGGAATCAGGTTGTCTCTGGCTCAAGTTCTGTCACAGGCTGCAAGCAAGGTGCTGATGGGGGCTGCAGTCTCATCTGAAGGCTCAATAAGGAGAGGCTCTCCTTCTAAGCTCATTTGTGTGGTTCCTCAGGGCCAGCAGGATTAACAGTCTCAGTTCCCTCCTGGCTGCTGGCCAGAAATGTCCCTCAGTCATTGGCCACCCAGGCTTCTCCACAAGGCAGCTCACAGCGGCTTCTTTCAGAATAAGTGAGCAACAGCATGAAAGGGGGCATCCCAGACCGCATCCACAGGACCTCATAACCTAATTTTGGAAGTGGTATCTCATTACTTCTGACATATTCTCTTCCTCAGTCAGCGCAGTCCCAATTCAAGGAGAAGGAATTCCACAAGAATGTGAATACCAGGAGGCAGGGATCATTGGGAGACTCCTTATAGGCTGCCTACCACACAGATTCATGGACCTTTTGTGAGAAGTCAAGGAGTTAGAATATGGAAAGCATCAGATTAGCTTATGGGATATAGTATTAGGCACGTAAGTTAGTGTTTGCTGCTAGTATTGAGGGTGTGGTATAGCCAACACTTGTTTCAAACACCCAGTTTCCATATATGAGTGGGTCAGTGTCTAGGCTCCCATAAGTCCATTTGTCGATTTTTCCATTCCCGAAGCAATATTAAGAATTTTAATTTGCATCATAGCTTCAGTAGCAGGAACCTCTTTTTTCAGGAGCTTCTTGACTGATCTTGGCCCTTTGATTCTTCCTCTACATGTTAGAGTCTGGTCTGGGCCCCATGCCAGGGCCCATTTCTCTGCTTCAGGAGGAGGGAAATCTGGGTTTGAGGATGTACAACTGCTTTGCTAGGAACATGGCAGGACGCTCTGCAGATAGAGGGTAGCATGAAAGGGAATGGGGTCTCTGGCCCAGCCCCCACCCCCAAGAGACCACCAGGGGCTGTGGCAGCCTGTGGGTTCAGTTCCCCAACAAAGCAGTAACAGAACCTGTGCAGGCAGGTGTTGGGGGTGACACAAAGTATTAGTGATGTGTGCTGCTCACTGGACTCCTCGGGCATTCTCTTCTCCCTGTTCCCTGTCCCAGCACCCCAAGGCTGCTGGAGATGCTAGTGGCCAAGTGGATGGGGAAGGCTGGAAGAAAAACCTCTGCATAATGAACCTATTCTGAAGAACTGGCTCTAAAATTTTACTGATTTTAAAAATCCCTGAATGTGGAGTTGCTGCCAGATTCACCTACACAAACAGAAAGGAGAATTTCTTTTCAGAGCCTTCTTTTTCCCACCCTGAGAATTGACCGGGGAAAGACTTATGTTTTACCCTGTCCATAAAGTCAAAAAGCACTAGAGAACTAGGGATTTTTAAATCTGTTTCAGGTGTTTCTGATAAAACACAAATAGGAAAGCAATTGACATATAACCTCAAATCTTCTTTTGGAAGGACATAAACCTTCAAATAAATGCATACTAGTTTAGAGAAATCTTAGATTTTCAGCATGCAGGTGCTACATGTATGAACATGAGCAGCTCAAATGGAGATTTGTGTTAGTAGGGAAAGATACCCTTACTAACACCAAGCATCGGGAAATGGTGTTTAAAGAAATGATGCTCTTTGTTTTGAACAGAATGTCCTCTGGTCTGTGACGTTATCTTTATAGTACTAACCATGTATGAGAAGGCATAATAGGGAATTATCACAATTACACTGGATAATATTTACTCAGCTATTTGAAGAACTCTATAGCTGAATCTTTGCTAATTAGATCCTCCACCTAATGGCTATTCTTAATTCATGAAAAATATTTTCAAAGGATTTAATGATCCAGATAAAGCAGGAGTATAGCATGTTATTCACATATTTAAATAATTCCTCAAAAATTGAAGGGGTTGAGTCTGGAAGATTTATAAGACCCAAAACCCATTTGGTCCTATCAAAATCAGAGCCATGCCACTTCTATTATTTCTGCCCTGCTCAGTAATAGGGACTTCACTTGATAAAAATAATTTTGGGGAAATACCAAACACTTCTACATACTATTTTATATACCAGTTATGCCAGTCCAAATTTTTAATTAGGTTTGCTAGAAAAAAGAAAGGAAGGGGATGGAATAGAGAAGAGATGGATTTTTATATATAATATTTTTATTTTATTAAGTCAAGCATTTCATCAACTTTTAGAAACCTACCTCTATTTGTTCTTACGGAGAAGAATAAAGAAACTAGGGAATTTCAGACAAGGGCAAAAAATTGCCACCACCCCCTAGATGGTGGCCTCTGTGAGGTCAGCAGTTGTGTCTTATTGGTTTCTGTCTCTCTAGAAGCTGGGCAGAGAGAGCAGATGAGGAGCTGCTTCATCAGGGCTGTGCTGCATTCAATGGCACTTGAATGCTCTGCAGAGGCAACGAAGTTTGTGTGTGCATTCAAAGAAAAATGAGCCCAGAGAAATGTGTTTTAAGTAGACAGAAAAAGCTTTTGATAGTGATAAAATTTTCCGTTTTTCAGGAGATGGAACAATGAAATGGGTAGGTGACTGAGCTGTAATTATTAACAACATGTGGATTTTACAAAGTGGGAAAGCCTCTCTACTTGTGCAGAGGTTAGCAGAAAGGAGGCAAGATGTATAGGGTTGTCTTGAATGGGGTGGCATGACTGTACCTGCTTTGTTTCTCCTGGTCTTTCCATATTGTTTCATCTTACCAGGCATCTGAGAGAACATTGTGTGGCTGGCAGGGGTGCTCTCTATTTCATTTCCAGAACTGATACAATTTTTCTGTCCCTTGACCTTGCAAATATCATCAGTCTCCCACTTCTTATGCATTTATAAAATGTGTCATCCAAGGCATTTTTATGCTAATGCAGTTGCTAATGGTGCTAGACAGGAAATATTTCCTTCTTCTTCACAGACAATTTGAAGTTTCCTCCAAGACAAAAAGTTACCAGTTAGTTATACACACACACACACACACAAACACACACACAAGCAGTAGTATCTATGTTTATTTTATATAACATGTGTGTGTGTGTATGTGTATGTGGGTGTGTATATATATATATATTCTGTATTTATACCTCTCTCCATTTTTTTTTATTTCTAGGATTTCTACAGTTGAGCTTACAGTTAATAGGTGGTCATTTAAGACACAACTGAGCTAAATATTATGATTGTCATTTCAGGGTTTTTGTCCTGGCTAGAAGATATTATGTCTTTCATCCTCTATTAGGTGGTTTGATGCCTCACACTGAATTAAACTTTTCACCTAGATGACCATAAGTTAACCATTCATTCTAATCTTTTTATCAAGCCAAAGAAACTAAGGAAACAGCATTGTTTGATGACCTGATCGGCCACTTCTGCAGGCTGAGATGCCTACTAGACACAGCTGTAGACAGAAAGTAAAGACAGTCTATTGTGGGGTTTTCTTGGTTACTAATCTGGGTGATGTTCTTTCATCCTGTGCATTTATGTCTAAATGTATGAAGATGTGGAAGAAAAATAAGGCGAAATAAATATTTGGGGTTGGGTTTTATGCGTTAATCGGGGTCCTCTTTAAGCTAAAATCCACAAGGAAGGCAGCTCAATGTGTTTCTAGCTCCTATTCCCACAAATCTTCACCATAATTATTTGTTGTCCTGCAGCTCTGCATGCTGGAATCAGGGCTGACATGGTAGGAGCAAATAAAGCACGGGTGTGTTTGGCAGGGGCTGGGGTGTGAATACACACACTGCAGAAAGGCCAGCTGGGCTCTGCCACCTGCCACTCCTGGTTCTCTTGTTTGCTTGGGTCACCCCTCAACTTGGGGGAGTGATTGGATGTAGCTGGAGAGAAAAGGAAGCCTGGCAAAATATTTTGACATCCTAGAGGGTTTGTGAATTCACCTGGCTATTTTATTTCTTTTATGACTTTATTCCCTCTTGAATATTTTCCCCTTCTCAAACACTCATTTTCAACCCACCGTAATTATATGTACACTATAATTATATGTACATTATTAACGTTATTGTAAAACATCCAACAAAAGCCTAGGAGTAGGTCTGGCCCACTAGAACACAGGAACCATCAGTTCGACAAATGGAAAGGCAGAAAATACTGAGTGTGTGATTCCTCAAACATTGCCCTCTCTTCTGTAAAGCTTGCTCAATTTTTAATCGCAGTAAAATTCACCCTGTGGACCTCTCCAGTCAGTCCTACCTCTGCACTCATGACCTCTAGGGCTACGGGGCTGTGGAACCGCAAATGATGGGTCCGTGCATGGATCTGAAATTCTGAACATGGAGAATCTCTCCACTTAATTGGAAATCAACACTTTCAAAACTAAAGAAACTTCCTTTCGGGAGTTTTCATTAAATTACTTGTCTCCAATTCTGAGTCTTTGTATATACCGTATTCTTCATTCAGTATTATTCTTAGGCTTTGAACAGAGACAAGGAAGAAAGCAGACACTACTAGCGTGTGCAATTTTTTAAGCAACTAGTTCCATTTCCAGAGAGATTTCAGAAGTTAGCAATGAGATGGTTTGGAGTTTCAGGGAGGACCAGAGAAAGCATCATGAAGGCATCGTGCAGTGCAGGACACAGAGCTAATACACATCAGTGTAGGTTGCTCTGGAAGCGCGTGACCGGGGACAGATTCTTGTCTGTAGTCAGTGCCTTACAGACAACATAGTCAGTAACTTAGGAAACATACCTCAGTGAAGATTAATCTGGGGTAACCTATAAGCAAAATGATTGGGTGGTTTATGAAAAAAATATGAAAAGACTAAAAAACAAAATAAATAGCATGCATCTGTTGACTGTTTGCTGTAGCTCACGTGATCTCCGCGGGTCTGATACCATTGCCTCACACATTTAGTTAGGTAAACACGATTCACAGAGGCCCAAAGACAGCTCCGGAACCAAACATTTGGCATTAAAAACCAAAGATCACATAATTACTAAAGTGACCCCCCTCCAGCTCTGGTTTTATTTTTAAGAGCCAGCCTATTGTCTCTTAAGAGTTTCACTGGGTATTTCACAAACATTTAATCTCAACAGGTGGGGCTGTAGCCACAGAGCATCTCCAGGCAATGCTGTTAAAACACAGGCTGCCCCATGGTAAAAAAAAGCCATGAGATCTTGCCATTTGCAACGACGTGGATGGAACTGGAGGCTATAATAGCGAAATAAGTCAATCAGAGAAAGACATGTATCATATGACCTCACTGATATGAGGAAATCTTAATCTCAGGAAACAAACTGAGGGTTGCTGGGGTGGGGGGTGGTGGGAGGGATGGGGTGGCTGGGTGATAGACATTGGTGATGGTATGTGCTATGGTGAGCGCTGTGAATTGTGCAAGACTTTTGAATCACAGATCTGTACCTCTGAAACAAATAATACATTATATGTTAAAAAAAAGATGATAGCAGGAAGGGAAGAATGAAGGGGGCGGAGATCGGAGGGGAGACGAACCATGAGAGACTATGGACTCTGCAAAACACACTGAGGGTTCTAGGGGAGAGGGGTGGCGGGATTTAGCCTGGTGATGGGTATTAAAGAGGGCACGTTCTGCATGGAGCACTGGGTGTTATACACAAACATTGAATCATGGAACACTACATCAAAAACTAATGATGTAATGTATGGTGATTAACATAACAATAAAAAATTTAAAAAAAAAACAACACAGGCTGCCTTCCTCATGCAGAGTGTTAAGCCGGCTCCCAGAAGCAGTGCCAGAGATAGACATTTGGATGCTTGACATTTATTGGGGGAAAAAGTCTCAGGAGAAGGAAGTCAAGTAGACTAAGGAAGGGAAGGAGCCAGAGGTGTGATCTTAGAATAGAGCAGGCTGAAGGGATAGAGAGCAATGGGATGGGGGAAGCAATTTTAGATTAAGGTCTCCCTGAGAAGGTGATCTTTAAGCAGGGACCAGATGGTGTGAATGTCTGGGCAGAGAGCTTTCCAGCGGAGGAGGCAGCATATGGAAAGGTCCTGAGGTGAGAGCCTGTTTAGTATATTCAAGGATCAGCGGCGGGACTGAAATAGAATGAACCAGAGAAGAGTCGGGGGTGAGGATGAGACAGGACAAGTGCCCAAGGTGCACTTGGTGCAGACCTGGTTAAGTTGTGGTGGAAGAGGGATGGAAGGTGGAATTCCACCCTGAGTCCCTGGAGGCCACACAATAGTCTGTGTGGCCCTCTTCATCTACACGTTACCAGTATTGTCACCTGTAAAATAAGGTAAAGGACCAGGTGTTCTCCCAAGCCCTAAAGTTCTTGGATTCTAAAATGATTGACTTGCTATGTCATGCCTTATTTCCTCACCTGTCTAACCAGGATGAACTGCCATTACACCTGAAGAATAATGAATAAGGCCCGTGAACTCTCCCAGAAGAGCCCATAACATTGCAGAAGGATGGTGGGTTTGTTTTTAAGGGATCAATCCATTTAAGAAGCAAGATCTAAGAGATCACTATCCCAGGGACTGTGCTAGCAGTACAAGGCAAGTCATAGGCACCATTTTTATTCCTGCCTTTAAATTTGAGCTGCTAGTGGTTGCATAAATGGAGGTTCACATACAATTGTTTGATTTTAAAGTTATATGGTAGCAGAAGGTATGAGAAGGCAGAGCATTTGGGGCTGCTTTGGGCAGAATGTGTGATTTAGTGAAAAGAATAGAAATAGTTTGTTACTGGTTTTTTAATGGTGTAAGAGCAGTGAAGCTGCTGGAGGAATGAGTAATTGGAACCCCATGCAGAGTGCACTGGGGTAGAATTTAAGAGGAAAGAAACAGGTACACCTGGGTGGGTCAGTTGGTTGAGTGACTGGCTCTTGATTTTGTCTCCTGGTAGTGGGATCAGGCCCTGCATTGGGCTCCAGGCTCAGCGGGGGGTGTGCTTGTCCCTTTCCCTCCCCCGTGTGCTTTCTCCTTCACCCTCTCTCTAAAATAAATAAATAAATAAATATTTTTTAAAAAGTGGAAAGGAACATAAAACAATTCATAAAGCCCTCACTTTTTAATGCAAGATTACAACTGAATGTCAAGATTGGGATATTTCAAGTCCATGAGTTGTTTTTGTAGCATAATCTTTTTTTATTGAGATATAATTCACATACTTTAAAGTTAATCCTTTTAAAGTGTAAATTCAGTGGTTTTTCATATAGTCACAAAATTCTGAGACAACCACCACTATCTCAACCCAAAACATTTCCATCACTCTGAAAAGAAACTTTTTGTCTATTAGTAATGTGTCCCCATTCTCCAGCCCCATCCCTGGAAACCAGTAATCTGCTTATTCTGAACATTTCATATAAATAGAATCATACGTTATGGAGTTTGTGCCTGGATCTTCTCACTTACCATTTTTTCCAAGGTACACACACCTGATAGCAAGATTCAGTACTTCATTACTTCTTATTGCTGGCTAATATTGCATTGTATAGATGATACAGATTTTGTTTATCCATCAGTTGATGGGCATTTGAGTTATTTCTATTTTTTGGCTACTAGGAATAATTTTCCAACAAATATTTATGTACAAGTATTTGTATAGACATTATTTTCAATTCTTTTCATGTGCATATTGGCCATTTGTTTATCTTCTTTGGAAAAATGTCTATTCAAATCCTTTGCTCTTTTTGTTTTTTTTTTTACATTGGGTTAACTGGCTTTTTATTATTGAGTTGTAAGAGTTCTGTAGATACAAGCTCCTTATCAGAGATATGATTTGTAAATATTTTCTCCCATCTGTGGCTGTCTTTTCACTTTCTTGAGTGTTATTTCAAGCAATTATTTTTAATTTGATGAAGTGCATCTCTTTATGTGTTTCTTTTTTTCTTTTCTGCTTGTGATTTAGGTGTTATCTTTAAGAAAGAAATAACTAATCCAAGGTCACAAAGATTCACACCTATGTTTTCTTCTAGCATTTTTGTACATTTAATATTTGCCTTTGATTCATTTTGAGTTAATTTTTTTTTTTAAGATTTTATTTATTTGACAGAGAGAGACAGCGAGAGCAGGAACACAAGCAGGGGGAGTGGGAGAGGGAGAAGCAGGCTTCCCGCCGAGCAGGGAGCCCGATGTGGGACTCGATCCCAGGACCCTGGGATCATGATCTGAGCTGAAGGCAGACGCTTAACGACTGAGCCACCCAGGCGCCCCGAGTTAATTTTTTTGTATATGAAGTGAGGGAAGTGTCCAACTTCACTCTTTTTGCATGTGACTGCTAGCTGTCCCAACACCATTTGTTGAAAATGTTTTTTTCTTTCCCTATTGAATAATCTTGCATTGTTGTTGAAAATCAATTGACCATAGATATAAAGATTTTTCGGGACTCTCAGTTCCATTCTGTGGATCTATGTGTTTATCCTTTTACCAGTACCAGATGATCTTGAATATTACAGTTTTGTTTGTTTTTTTGTTTTTGGGTCACTTCTGAAGTTGGGAAATAAAAGCCTTTTAATTTGTTTTTCTTTTTCAAGATTGTTTTGGCCATTCTGAACACTTTGCATTTTCATATGAAACTTTTCAGCTTGTCAGTTTTTGCCAAAAAAGAAAGCTGAATTTAATAGGGATTATGCTAAATCTGTAAATCAATTGGGGAAAATTGCTAGCTAAATAATATTGAGTTCCAATCCATGAACACAGTATGTCTTCCCATTTTTCTTCAACACTGTTTTCTAGTTTTGGGTGTACAAAGCTAGCACTTCTTTGTTAAATTTACTTCCCTATGGGGCGCCTGGGTGGCTCAGTTGGTTGGGCAACTGCCTTCAGCTCAGGTCATGATCCTGGAGTCCCGGGATCGAGTCCCGCATTGGGCTCCCTGCTCAGCAGAGAGTCTGCTTCTCCCTCTCCCGCTCCCCCATCTCGTGCTCACTCTCTCTCTCTCTCAAATAAATAAATAAAATCTTTCAAAAAAAAATTACTTCCCTGTGTTTTGTTCTTTTTGGTGCTATTGTAAAAGGAATTGTTTCTTAATTTTAGTTTTAGATTGCTCATTGAGGTGTATGAAAATAAAATTGATTTCTGTATATTCGTCTTAGATCCTCCAAACTTGAACTCATGTATTTCCTCTACTAGTATTTTTGTTAATTCCTTGGGATTTTTTTTTTCATATACAAAGTCATGTCATCTTCAAATAGAAACAGTTTTATTTCTTCCTTTCCAAACTGGTTGTTTTTTAAGGTCTTTCTTTTGCCTAATTTACCTGGTCAAAACCTCCAGTACATTATTACTTAGGACTGGTGAAAGCAGGTACTCTTGTCTTGTTGTTGATCATAAGAGAAAACCTTTTAGTCTTTCATCTTAAATATGATATTAAATGTTTGTTTTTTATAGATATCTTTTATTATGTAGAGGAAGTTCCATTCTATCCCTAGTTTGCTGAATGTTTTGTTAATCATGAAAAGGTGTTGGAATTTTTCAAAAATTTTCCTGCATCTAATGAAATGATATTATTTTTGCCTTTATTTAGTTACTAAGGTGTATTACATTGATAGAATTATTTTCTCTTGAACCATCTTTGTATCCTAGGAAAAATGTCAATTGGTCATGATGTATAATTCTTTTTATTTGTTATTGGATTTGGTTTACTAGTGATTATTTATTTGTTTATTTATTTATTTAGAGCATGCCCTGGCAAGTGGTGAAGGGCAGAGGGAGAGAGACAATCTTAACACGGGGCTTGATCTAATGACCCAGGGATCATGACCTGAGCTGAAATCAAGAGACGGATGCTTAGCCAACTGAGCCACCCAGGCTACTAGGGTTTTTAAAAATATTTTTCACCTATATTCATAAAGCATATTAACCAGCCGTATTGTTTTCTTGTGGTATCTTTGTCTGGCTTTGGGAATCAGGGTAATGATAATTTCTGGGGTGAGATAGGCAGTATCCTTTCTTCATATATTTTTAGAAGAGTTTGTGAAGAATTGGTACTAATTCTTCTTTAAACATTTGTTAGAATTTACCAGCAAAGAAATCTGGTCCTGGTTCTTCTTTGTGGGTAGTTTATTTGATTGCTATTTTAATATTTTTCCTTTATATAGGTCTATTCAAATTTTCATTTCTCCTTGAGACATTTTTATTTTTATTTTTTTTAAAAGATTTTATTTATTTATTTGACAGAGACAGACCCAGCGAGAGAAGGAACATAAGCAGGGGGAGTAGAAGAGGGAGAAGCAGGCTTCCTGCAGAGCAGGGAGCCCGATGTGGGACTCAGTCCCAGGACCCTGGGATCATGACCCGAGCTGAAGGCAGTCGCTTAACCAACTGAGCCACCCAGGCGCCCTCCTTGAGACATTTTTAGTTGTTTGTATTTTGCAAAGAATTTAACCATTTTATTTGTCATTTAATTTATTGGCATACAATTGTTCTAGTAGTATTCTCTTATAATCCTTTTTAATTTTAGTGAGGTTTGTAGTAATCTCCCTGTTTCGTTCCTGATTTTAGTAATATTAACCTTCTCTTTTTTTTCTCCATGACTAGTTTAACTAAAAATTGTCAATTTTGTTGATCTTCTAAGAGGGTCAATTTTTCGTTTCATTATTTTTCTCTACTGACTTTTTCTTCATTCCATTTATTTCTGCTTTATCATTTCTTTCGTTCTGCTTGCTTTGAGTTTAATTTGTCAAACTTTTTGTGTATTCTTAAGGTAGAAGGTTATTGATTTGAGATCTTTCTTCCTTCTCAATGTAGGTATTTATAGCTCTAAATTTTCCTTTAAGAACTGCTTTAGCATCATCCTTTAAGTTTTAGTATGTTGTGTTTTTATTTCATTCATCACAAGAATTTTTTCAGTTTCCCTTGTGATTACATTTCTTAGCCCATTTGTTATTTAAAAGTGTGTTATTTAATTTCCACATATTTGTGGATTTCCCAAGTTTTCTTCTATTATTAATTTCTAAGTTCATTCTATTGTGGTTCAGATAACATACTTTGCATTACTTCAATCTCTTCAAATTACTGGGACTTATTTTATGGCTCAATATGTGGTCTATCATAGAAAATGGTTCATGTGCACTTAGGAAGAATGTGAATTCTACTGATGTTAGATGGAATGTTCTAAATATGCCTATTAGGCCTAGTTTGTTTACAGAGTTTCAAGTTTTCTATTTCCCTAATCTTCTAATTGTGGATAGAATTACTGCTATATTATTGAAAATGAGGAGCACACGGTGGTGTATGGGGGAGAATCATGCCTTTGTTAACTTTTTTTAACTTTTATTATTTTTTATTTATTTATTTTTTAAAGATTTTATTTATTTGAGAGAGAGAAAGTGAGCAAGTGAGAGAGAGAGAGCGCACTAGCAAGGGGAGAGGCAGAAGCAGACTCCCCACTGAGCAAGGAACCCGATGCAGAACTTGATCCTAGGACCCTGGGATCACGACATGAGCCAAAGGCAGACACTTAACTGACTGAGCCACCCAGACACCCAGATTTTGACAGATTAATTATGACGTGTTTAGGTATAGATCTCTGAGTTCAGATATTTGTGTTCATTGAGCTTCTTGGAAGTATATATCAATATTTTTCACCAAATTTTGCAAGTTTTGGGGTGCCTGGGTGGCTCAGTCATTATGTTTCTGCCTTCTGCTCAGGTCATGGTCCCAGGGTCCTGTGATCGAGCCCCACATCGGGCTCCTTGCTCCGCGGGAAGCCTGCTTCTTCCTCTCCCACTCCCCTGCTTGTGTTCCCTCTCTCGCTATGTCTCTCTCTGTCAAATAAATAAATAAAATCTTTAAAAAATTTTTTTTGCGGGGCGCCTGGGTGGCTCAGTCGTTAAGTGTCTGCTTTCGGCTCAGGTCATGATCCCAGGGTCCTGGGATCGAGCCCCACATCGGGCTCCCTGCTGGGCGGGAAGCCTGCTTCTCCCTCTCCCACTCCCCCTGCTTGTGTTCCCTCTCTCGCTGTGTCTCTCTGTCAAATAAATAACAAAATCTTTAAAAAAAATTTTTTTTTTTTGCAAGTTTTGGCCACTACTTTTTCAAATAGACCTTCTGGACCTTTCTTTCTTTACCTTCTGGGACTCCCAATATGCATATGTTTGTAGACCTGATCATGCTCATGTTCAAATCTCTGAGGCTCTGTTCATTTCTCATTTCTTTCCTTTCTGTTCTTCTAACAAGATAATCTCAGTTGGCCTATTTTTAAGTTTGTTGATTCTTTTCTTTTCTCTGTTAGCTCAAAATTGCCAATACCCATTTAGTAAATTTTTCATTTCAATTATTTTTCTTTTCTTTTTTTTTAAGATTTTATTTATTTATCTGACAGAGAGAGAGAGAGAGTGGACAAGCAGGGGGAGGGGCAGAGGGAGAGGGAGAAGCAGGCTCTCCGCCAAGCAGGGAGCCTGATACAGGGCTCCATCTCAGGACCCTGGGGTCATGACCTGAGCCAAAAGTAGATGCTTAACTGACTGAGTCACCCAGATGTCCCAATTATTTTACTTTTCAACTCCAGAGTTTGTACTTGGTTCTTTTGTTTTCCTGTGTCTTTATTGGTATTCTGTATTTAGTGAGACAACATTCTCATATTTTGCTTCAGTAAGAGAGATACTTACACAGAATTTCCTATAGCTCTTTAAACATTTTTAAAATACTTGATTTAAAGTTTTTTGTTGTTGTTGTTTTGTTTGTTTTTTGTTTGTTATTATTTTCTGTTTTTTGTTTGTTTTTGGTCTAAGAAGTCTAACATTAACTGCCTGGACCAATAAACTTTCCAGCCTTTGTGAGGGGCTGTGTGCATGTTTTCAGGCATGCCTTCAGTGCTCAGAAAGGCAATTTACAGCTGTGCCTTAACCTCCACTTCCAACTTGTGCAGAGCTTCAGAGTTAGCCAAATGTAAGAAATTAGGCCCTTCTCAGGTTTTTCCTGGGAATGTGCTCATCCCTAAGCATGCACATGCCTCCTGGATTCCCAGGTATATATAGGAGTTTTCAGAGCCCTTTCTGAGCACTTCATGACCCAGTTATTACTTTTAAGTTTTTTTGCTTTAGCTTTTCTCATTGCCTCATTCAGATGCAATGTTTAGATAAACTGTCACTGATTGTTTTTGACAGATGCCTCCAGGGAAAAAAGTCTTTTTCATTGGTAGACTTCTGAGTCAGGGTTAATAAAGGCAGCCTGTGAGTATGCTTTTCCAGAGAACTGCCAGGGAGATCAAATAATGATAATTCTCACAGAATGGAGCTTTATAGGATCTCCAACCCCATTCTGATTCCTCCAGTGTCTACTAGGCGGCTTATGGTTTTCACTGTGATTGTGGGGTTGGGAAGATGGGAATGGGAAAGGATTAGTTAAAATGCCTCAAAGCTCTCTGTCTTTACTGAGATCAGCTATTTTACCTGAATAAATGCTCCTCACATTGTTCCAAGCATTGGATTAATTTCCATAGTTCTGAAAAAGTTTATTCTGGTAAGTTTTGCCAGTGCTCTTGTTGCTTTGATGGAGAAGAGGATTTTCAGCAGAACTTGCTCCACTGTTCCTGCTGACATCACTCTGTAACATGTTTTATTAAAGCACATTTCCAGATAATTATCTTTTATCCAAAGGTTTTTAATTAGTGGGGAAGCCAATTGCAGAGGTAGGTAAAGCAGAGGCAAATAGCCCATTTATGGAAGTTACCAGGATCAACAAGTTTTAGGAGAGAAAAAACATATAACTAGTATGTGCAATCATCATGCAGAAACACCAAGTCATTTGGGGAAAGAAATGCACAAAATTCCTTCAAGTAACTTGAAGTTTCTCATCTTGAAAGAAATGAGGATAATAATAATGCCTATCTTATAGAATAACTAACATTTTGAAAAACTAATAGGGAACATGGGTAGGACTTTGGGGTAAATGTACTCAATAGATGTTAGTTTTCATTTTATAAGATGAAAAGATTAAATTAAAAATTCAATAGAAAATGAAATGACAACAAAACTGCTTCTTAATATTTGTCATTGCCTGACTATGAATTAATTATTTAAGCTATGGGAGAAAAATCATCTAATAGTCATGGGGAATATTTTAAAATTTACCTCTCAAGATGGGCTGATTGTAGTGTACTGAAAAAGTGATTCTATCCAGCTTGAGATCCTGGTAGTGTTGGGGTTGTGGATTTGTCTGCATAAACATTATTTAAAGACTGCTGATATGCTTCTAATAGACAAATCGGAACATCATTCTGTCATCATTAAAAAGTAGGGTTGGTGAGAGAAGGGATATTCTAGGAATTCCTGGTGGGGAGTTTGGGGTGACAGGCAATGCAGAGGTGATAGGGAAGGAACATCCAGAGTAAGAAGATGGGTTGGCTGCAATCTTGGTCCAATGGAATATTAAAGTTTTGGAGTGGGTCAAGCAGCTGTTCCTGCCTTGCTCTTATCTATGTGGTCTAGAGTGGTTACATGACTTCCAGCTACCTATAAATCTTCTCAGTTACAATGTGGAGTGCATATAACACAATTAGCACCCTGAGTTGATTTTTATCAATGTGGTGGAATTAGAGGTTTTGTTGATGTTCTTTTTGCCCTAAAGTGGTTGCTTTTTATGAATTTAGGGAAATTAATAGTAACCTCTATTGAAATATTTCTTATTCTTATATTTCATTCTGAGAAGCCATGGACAAATTTCTATTAATTTAGCACTTAAGATGGAGGTATGATGATTTACCTAAATGAAAACATGTTTGCTTACATAATTAATATTCAAACAGGATCACTCATTCTCTAACTGCCTTTCACAGAACATTTGGGGTTATGTTCATGATGAGTTACTTGCTTTCTCTTGGCTCTAGGCTAATAAATAGCAAAATAGTAATGTTCAGATTCTCACCTTCAAATGGTATGGAATGTATTAAATAAAAAGTGAAGTGTGCCTTTCCTTCTCACCCTCCACTGTCTTAGTCTTCAGAGGAAGCCCATCACCAGTTTCATAGCTGCTCAGCTTTTTTTTTTTTCTTCACCCATGCACTACAAAGATTGTCTTTCATACCACACACACACAGAAATACACAAAGACACAGACGCAGACTCACACACATACACACTTTTACCCATACACCACACCCTATGTTTTGCTTCTTAAAAAAAAATAATAATCATATTATACATTAACACTAACCTCAGAGACCTCCAGTTCCTCTCCATTTTATTCAAAATAAAAGTTGGAGTCCTTATCTGGCCTCATCTCTGTTATCCCTGCTTAATTCATCTCTACACATGGTGGACTCTGTGCTGTTCCTCAAACACACTGGGCATGCTCCTGCCCCAGGGCCTTTGCATTTGCTGTTCATTTTGCCTGGAACACTCCTGCCCTAGATATTTATATGGCTCCCTCTCCCTTCTTCTTTGGGTCTTTGTTCAAAGTTCCACTTAACACTGAGAACTTCCATGCCCACTGCTTTTATTAATAAGTAGCAATTCCATTCTGACTCCCATTCACTGTCTTCTTTCCCCGATCTATTTTTTTCCCATAACATCTATTGACATCTGGTAAGCCTTGTAGTTTACTTTCTTACTGTTGACTTCTCCAACAAGAGTGACAACTCTGTAATGACTAATAGGCCTACTTCATTCTTTTCTGCATCATTACTAGCTATACCAGTGCCTGGTACATAATAGGTGTACAATAAATAGTTGAATGAATAATGAATGACAGTTTCTTAAATTTTCACACCTACCTCTAGAGATTGGAATGTGGTTAGAAATTTTAACTATAAATTACTATAGAAGGGTTAGTATTAGTTAGATGGTATTTAGATCAATGGAAGAGGCCATCTGTGCGAGGATAAATCATGAACTGCTGCTGAAGTAGGGAACAAAACTACCCAAGAACGTTTGATGCTATGTGTGGTTCTGAACCTTCTGCTCTCTGGGCTTTTGACAACTCTCTTATCTTTCCTAAAAACATGGATTTGAAAAATTGGTATGTCCTACAAATCACAAATTATGTATTTATCTTATAACTCTGCCTTCTTGTTGCTTCAATACTTGAAGTGCTGCCCCACCTAGGACCTTTACCTAGAAGTTCACTGCTGGATTCTATCCCCACCTGGTTCTTTACTGGCTGGCTCATCCCTCTCCCTCCAGGTCTCAGCTTATAATGCTACCCTCACAGAAGCTTTTCTAACTGTCCTCTAATATGCCCCCTTCTCACCATCTTATCCTCATGTGCACTCTGTTCTGTGCATTCACCTCTAATACATGGTTTGTAATCACTATTAGCTTATATGTTGATTGTCTGTTTTCACAGAGCAGCATGTAAACTCCATGAGATGAGAGATCTTGTTTCAGTGCCTAGCCATAGCATTAGCTCAATAAATATTTATTGAATCATTGAATGCACCCAGACTTTGAGAAATAATTCTTCGTTATTCACCAGGGACACAAAACCCCTGGCTTCCTGCAAGTGACTATTAATTTTGACATCTATGCCTAGTATATGCTGAAATTGTGGTGTCTTTGTATCCTTTTCTTTATATTTTTCCTGATTATAGATATATATTCTAGTTGTAAAAACAAGCAAAACTTCAAAAATGTGTAAAATGTAAAATAAATGTCCTATAATCTCATCTTCTAAAAATAACTGTTTATCAACAACCATTCCAGATTAAAAATGAGATCATTTTATATACAAAAATTGTACCTTTTTTTTTAACTTAAAATATATAATGGGCATATTTTCATATTGCCATTTTGGAATGGACTTCATTCTTTCTAATAAAATTTTATTGTGTGGAATATACTACAATTTAATCAGCTTCATATTAGTGAACATTTTTCTTGCTGCCAGTGTGTTTTGGGGTAACTATTAAAAAGTGCAACAAACATACCTTTATATACATCTGTGTAGTTTTCTGTAGGACAAATTCAGAAAACTGATATGTACAAGGATGCAAAAATGTGCTATAAGTTTATATTGTGAATAATTTCAAGAAAGGAACAGTTAAGGCTGGAGAGTGAAGAAGACACTTACCAAAAAGAAAGAAAGAAAGAAAGAAAGAAAGAAAGAAAGAAAGAAAGAAA